>NW_028301539.1:7485000-7500000 GCF_042242905.1 Orbicella faveolata | reverse complement strand
TTTTGACACCGAGGCAACTTGGAAATCGCCTATTACGGAATTTAGCGAAGGATCCAGGAGGGAGTTCCGTTTTGTTATCCCAACTTTTCTTGCCAAATTTCAAAGCCCGTTCGGGCCAGACTTCACAAGTTTCCCGTATTTAATCCATTCCTAGCCTTCCTCACTTTCTACAAAAACGCCTTCTTGTCATCTGCAAAACTCTGTACTACGCAATCAAACCATTAGCTTTGATTCGCTGCTATTTAGGTGTGTTTTCGAGCGCGTTGCAATCAAGGTAAAATAGATGGCAGTTCTTACCCGACACGAGTGGTATCCCCTCCAGTCTTGGAAGTGGAAATACTAGAGTAACGTCGACACTCGTCCCCAGCCACAGCAAACCTTCATCTGCAGCTAAAGCTGTGGCATAAACTTGATCAAGTTTTGTTTTTTCCAACTGAGAATCAATATCTGTGAGGAACAATGTGGAAGCTAAATGTAAGCCAGGCTTTCACAAGCGACCCAAAACGCGGCCCTCGTGTTATGTCGTTAGACTTGTAAGAAGAGGGACATTACATCACAATGTTCCTATTCAATCAAAACCTCGTTATTTAAAGAGCGGACAAGTGAAAATAAAACTTTTCAATGGTTAAATCACTAGTCAGTGGGTAAGCGTTAACAACATAGTACAAGCGGAGCAGCGAGGGAACGTAATGAACTTATATAGTGCTTATTTCATCCTCAAGTTCAGTCGTGAATGCCTTAAAATCATGCGATGTACAAATCATGTTTGATATCAAAGTGACGCTTACAGCGAACATGCTCAGCGAAAGAGTCCATTTCCAGTTTTATTTACTTGGGATGCGTCCTGCACTCCTTTTGAAGAGATGGAGTAGTAGATTCCTTAACTCCAGATATTTTTTAAAAGAAAGTTTTGTGGACAAAGCCAGCGACTTTCCAAATGATGGCGAGGAATAATGAGCTTGGTTGGTATATGGCTGGAAGCTTTTAAAATGCGGCTTTGTATGCTAATGTAAAATGCACAGATACCTTGATAACTTCTTCATTGTGGTTTACAATAAACAACTTGTTTCCACAGGAACACCACAGGCTTTCTCTCACAACCGCCAACGCCATTACGGGAGACTTACCGAGACCTACGGCTTTTGGCTCACTGAAGTTCCACGTACCCTCTGAAAACCAGTTGTAAAACAAAATACACTGAACAAACGAAAACACTTTCAAAATGACTTCCTTTTGGCTTTTAACTCTTTTCCCGCGCTTTTCACCGGTTACATCAGTTCTCGCTTTTCGCGCCCTTTTCACCGGAGAACTGATTGCTTTGTGCCATTGGTAGCTTTAGTCATAAGTCACGTGCAAGTCACGTCCCTGTCTCTTTGTTGATTACGTTAAATTCAATAAATGGCCGAAAACAGCCAACAAACGCAAAGTGGGCGGAAAAAAGAAAGAATTAAAGAACAACAAGAAGAACAGAAGGCAGAATTTGAATTCGCTAAAAGGTATTGTGACAAATGGTTATTGGCCAAGCCTGAGATCAAGATGGCTGGATATTTTACCAAGACTTCATTTTGCTTGCCTTGACCGAACAAGAATTTACTGTATGGCATACAAGACACAATTTTTTTACGGGACACAGCGAGCAATCCCGAGAGCGCAAGCTAGACCAACCTTGCGGGCGCAGATAACCAATTAGAGCGCAGACTTTGGTCCATTTTGCCCACTTACGGAGTTAGCTATATCATAATTGTCTTAGTTCTAGGTCAAACTTTATTTAAGATAATTTTCCTCCTTTTTACCTTGATTGCGTTTGAAAATGACCACGCTACCGTCGGCCACTCCAGCAAAGATCTTCATATTTACCTTCCTTGAAGAAGAAGCAAACATGGTTTTCAGCAGTGTTTCAGCCAGAAAATTTTACTTGAGGGCCAAAGTGGCCCCTGAAGATCTTTTTTAGGGGCCAATTTTTTAGGAAAGGGGTCAATAAACTAAAAGCTACAGAAGGAAAAAATGCATCACGGCACCAAGGAAAATAAAGCAGTTTATTAGGATCTATGATAAAATTTAATAGTAAGAGCTTTTTGAAGGGTTTCTACTCAATAAAGTTTCTTTTGAATCAGATACTAGTATGAAGGATCCGTGCATTACAAGAGAACAATCCTTGGGCCTACATGACGTAGTCAATGATCAAGGGTTTGCAATGCATTATAGGGCGATTTCAGACACGGTCAACCATTTGGAAGTTTTCCGATATGAGGGAATCAATACAGCAAAGCAAAAGGATGGATTGACTTCTTTTCTTATGTTGAATGTTTTAAAAGCAAAAATCTTTCGATATGATTTTTCCAGAAGGACATAATGTGTGACAAAATAACCGTTATTGATCGTCAACACAGAGAAATGTAGTCGCCATTATGCCGTAATATGGCGACTGAACCAGAATTTTTGGTCGCCAAGGATGAACTGCTTGTTGCACTGGCAACCGTATCGATCACAATTTCGAGCCCTGGGATGGCCTTTAAAATATTATGCCTGTGTGAAGTCTGCAGTCTTGTAAAAGGAAAGGGCCAAATTGGCCCTTTTTTCGTTTTTCTGGGGGCCATCTCTGATTGTAACGCGGGATTCCCGCAAATTATGGCGTGCTCTGGCCGAAACACTGGTTTAAACTGTTTTGTTAATGTGTAGTTGCAGAAAATATTCATACCTCTCCCATAGAAGGGATTTTCTCCAAAAACCCCCCCTAACCCTCTGCTTTAAATTTTTTGCTTTAAAGATCCCCTCACCCTCCCCCACCCCCTGAGGAAATTCCAGTTTGATCCCATCTGTGGAGGGAGTATCCATGGATATTTTCTGGAACTGCACAATTTGTAATAAATGATTAAATTTTCAGGCAAAGGTGATCGACAGAGATGGGTTTGAGGTTCTTGAATGCATGAAAGGAGATCAGTACATTGTTGACATGACCAACATTAAAGTATGCTTGCTTGAAGAGTTTCAATGAGTTATTGCCTTATTTTTTGTGACTTTTTACACCCTTCTCATGGTTTTCCACACGCCTCTGTTTCACTATACAATAATCTGGCATCTAAAAGATGAGTTGCTTGTATCTAGTGTACATACATATAATTATGGAGTAATTAAAATTGTGTCTATCATCCGATTTGATAAGCACCTCAGAAATGGAAACTGCCAAGTAATGCTGCCTGGTGTGGAATTGAGCAGTTGAACAGAAGCATATTAATAAAATGGTTTCAAACAAAAGACAACTGCAATTTTATAGGGTTTGGGATCGAGGCATGCTGTTCATACATCTCGTACAAATGTGTCTCTTGTATGAGATTGTTTTGACTTTTTGAAGACTTGTAATGTACTTTGGTTGATCATTTTTTTAATCAACTAAAACCTCAGACACACTAAAACCTCCTGTAACATACAGTACCTTGATACATGTATATATTGCTCTGTCCTTGTGATGTACCAGATGTTCTAGTTGGTCTTTTGTTTACAGACTAATTTCTGTCACATAATATTAAATTTAATTTGTTCTTTGTAATATCACTTTCTAAAGTGGCAAATTCCTCTTTCCAGGGTCATGTGGCCATGTTAAACAGTGCATGCTGGAACCCAAAGGTTAAAGATGAGTTCATATCATGCAGCAATGATGGGTACGTGCAAGGCTTTTCCCTTTTTCCCTCCCTATGTCATACTTGTAATCAGTCCTTGTTGTGCAGTGGGATGCATTTAATGCATTCACTTTTAGGTACTTTTGTCAAGTGTACATGTAAGTATGTAGCAATTAGTAATTTTTTTTTAAAGCTCTTACCTATTGTAATCCTGTTCTATTTTAAATTTACATGACTTGTATAAGGCATTGCTGTTTGATAATGGGTTGAAGTAATTTTGTAAGAACACCTTCCCTGTTTCCTGTGTGATTCTGAGCTTTCAGCGTGATGTAAAGATGTACGTCATTATGTAAACATAAACTTAAGTAGCTTTTGTTATTTTCTCAACATTCTCTTTGGCTATAGGACTGTGAGGATATGGAACACAGAAAACCCCAAGAAAAACAAAACTCAGTTATCAAGACCAAGAACAAGCAAGGCAGGAGAATCTGTGTAGCTCTAACCCTAGTGCTTGGATAGACCTATGGTAAGGTGTGGGCTGCATTTTATGAAATGCAAATGTTGTTAAAATTTTTTTTGTTGATTCATTCAGGGAAGAAGACAATTCCTACACACTGCTGCTTCAGTAAGGATGGACGAATAATTGCAGCAGCATGTCAAGTAAGCTCTTAATAAGTAACAGTACAAAAATGT
The DNA here is from genome assembly GCF_042242905.1 of Orbicella faveolata. Classification (NCBI taxonomy): domain Eukaryota; kingdom Metazoa; phylum Cnidaria; class Anthozoa; order Scleractinia; family Merulinidae; genus Orbicella; species Orbicella faveolata. Next base: position 7,495,690 of record NW_028301539.1, on the reverse strand, counting down.
ATGACTGACATGATTATTTTGCCTTGTTCCTGTGACATTGTACGTGTAGTAAGTACATGAATTTGTTACTGTGTTGGACAGAGTTTTGATACTATGATTGATAACTACAGTGTAACTCCATTATCTTGTTATCTGGTACTCTCAAGGTGATTCCTTAGTACTGCATTGCGCAATTCCTTACTGCCCATGAATTTTTGCGTCATTAGCGCGCGCACATGAGCGCGTGCATGTACAAAACATAAGAGATTTCCCTCAAACTAAGCTCGATAGCGAAATAAATGCCCCCTTTCTCTTAAACGAGCACGGTGACCCTCACTTTTTATTTCATAATTTCAGTGAGAGCAATATCCTCAATAACTGAGAAAGAAATTAGCAGAAATCTATGGCTACTTTTTTGGCAAATGAAATAAATACTACAGAGGGAGACATAACGGGCCCAACAGCGTGTGTCCAAATTGTGTTTCCTTTAAAGGATAAAAAAAATGCAGGGTATTTGAAGACATTTTTTCTTGGACGTAGATGAATAAACAATCAAAGAAAGTCAAACTCTGTGTGATATAACACGCTGCATTGAAAAATAATTGAGCTTATTTGTTGTGCACGGAGATTACCAAAAGTCACCTAAATAACCTTATTTGTCAGCATTGTGGCGTGAAAACAAGCACTGTGACCCCCTCTTTTTACTAGGTTTTTAATATCTCCTTGTCCTGTAACAACAGCATACCAAGTTTCATCGGAAATCTATGGTGGGTTCTTTTACTAGGGACTGATCACCGTAAGGGAAAGGAAAAATAGATTAACATGTTGGGGGCTCGAGATAGCAGAGGTTGAGTGACTGAATAAGTATATATCCAGAGGAAATGATTTGAGTTTGAGATATGGGAGGAGTTTGAGACGGCAAGATTAAAAATACTGCAGTACAGTAGCTAACAGCAATACCAGCACTTTAAACACCATTGTTTAGTACTTCATCAATGGTGTCATTTGTATTCTCTACTGCAGTATTAATCTTTATTTTGTACATATTGTATTTCCTCCTAGGATGGATCCATTCAAGGCTGGGACACAAGAAGACCCTTTGTAAGTCCAGTGAAATCTCCTTAAATCTCTACAGTACACCGTTGGTGTTTGTGTAAACACCAATTTTTTCCCTTGGATTGATATCTGTTTCCACAGCTATACTTGAAAGTAGTGTACAGTATAACATAACTGATGCTACACAGTAGTACTGATGCTTTAAAGGAAAATGGGCTCATGAAATGGGTGTCATGCAATGCTCTTTGTGATGCTGTCACACAACACTTGTTTTTATTACACAACAGCAATGTCACACAATGTGCTCACACTCAGCATTGCTGTCATACCACATTGGTATCGCACAACAACGATACATGTCACACAACATTGTACTCACTCAGTGGCTGTCACACAATGTATGCTGCTGCACAAAATTGTTGTCACATTATCAGTTATTTTCTTTAATTGTCAGCTGTCATGATCATTCAGGAACTTTACCAATGGAAGTTTGTTTCTTTGTTTTCCTTAATTAGATCCACACCACCTATCTACAGCGCACCGCTCATGCATTAGGAAGTGACACGTCACGTCTAACTTTTTCACATCGAGGAAACATACTGGCATCAAGAGGAGGTAAGAGCAAAACAATAAATTCAATTTAATAAGGATGTTAAAAGCACGTAGGGATCAGGTAGTACGCACATACACACTGTACACATAATCTTACGGACTGACCTGAATTGATATGATTAATATAATAATTTCCCAGCCTTTCCCTGTTCAAACCCAAACAAGTCAGTCACCCCCTTTCGGATATTGTTGCAACACATCTTTCCTTGTTTCTGTGGTTTCCATGGGTACCATACATGCAGTTACCATGGTTTCTATCTTTTCCCTTTAGTTTTGGCTTAAAACACCTGTAGTGAAAACTCGGCTTTTGAACTACTTGGCTCTGCATTTCTCTCGCAGAAAAAAGTATTGCTTTTGATTACTGAACTCAGCACAAAGACAGAGACAAAGCTTAACCTTCAATGTGATTGCTACACCCCAAAGAGTGCACGGTTGCATGCTTAAAAAGGGGTTGCTGGTGAAAATCACCATCTATATTTCAAGATCTCGTCCAGCCACCCTGCTGAGTTTGAGCTGCGTATTTCAAAACTTGGTGACGACCTGGCATTGTGTGCAGGTTGATTTTGTCATGTTACTCATTTGCTCACTGTTGTTTTTTTATATTTACATTAGGTGATGATACTCTGAAAATCTGGGATCTGAGAAACTTCAAGGAATATCTCAATGTTGCCATGAATTTAACAAATTACTATCCAAAGTAAGCAAAATTACCGTAAATCCTCGAATTAGCGCCCCCCTCGAATAAGCGCCTCCCTCCCCTCCCCCCATTTTTTGGGCAAGTAATGAGACGACAAAGGATGAATAGTTTTTGTCGTGCAGTATTAGCGGAGCTCCGGCAAGAAAAGGAAACCCATGAATTGATTTTCTCGTGGTTATCATGGCTAGCGGTATTGCTCGTGGGCGCGTACGCACGACGGCGACGACGACGACGACCACTGAGTCGCGCAAGATGGCGGCCATACTTCAGCTAATAGGTTGACAGAGACATGCACCCTCGGTTTGTAGCGGGAGAATGCCATTTTTCTTGGCGGGATTTTTAAAGAAAAACGATAGCGGAGGTTGATCTAATATTTTTAAGACAGGGTTGCACTGAAGCAAAAAACAGAGAGCAAGAATTAACAGGCAAAGAAGTAGCGAAGAAGATCGCGAAAAAGACTGAGCGGGCCAGCGCTGGGGAAGGAGGCGAGACAGTACTGAACAATGCCGTGAATTATAGCTAGTCAAGGGCTAGAGAAAGGAGGTGAAATAATACCGAACAATGCCGTGAACCAAAGCTAACGAGGGCTATAGAAAGGAGGCGAAAGTACCCGACAAATTGATTCAGAAGACTGCCGAACTCCCCATGGCCAAGTTCAAAATTCGCGCGAACGTGATGCTGTGCAGCCGTGCAAGAAAATTCAAAAGTCACCTGATTTGGTCAGGTGATGGACAAGAGAAATCAAACGTGCCCGAGTGTTTTAGGGAAATTACAAAACAGTAAACGTAGCGGAAAAAAGTGGTTGATTCGTTGATCTATCGCAAATATAACTTCAGTTCAGTCTTCACAACTTTTGCTGCAAGTTTCTGCCCGGAAGATTTACACTGGCCGAACTGAATTGCCAACTTGCGGTAAGTGACATTTGTTGTTGCGTTTGCTATGAAAATTAACAAGTTGCCTCGGCGATATAAGCTTATTTTCAATTGGAATCCATTAAAAGTCTTCCTTATTTGAAGCCATGCTGTAAGAGATTTTAAAAATTGCATCGTTTTAATTTCGCTCGTCTCTAAACAATAACACGTGGGTCGCTTTGGAGGTTGCTGTAAGTTGTAAACAAATTAATTTTTCTGTCGATTTTCGTCGTCAACTTAAGCTTATAACCTCACGTCTAAAAATAAGCTCAGCCAAAACCGTACTTGTAAACACGGCCGGGCGAGTTTTGAAGTTTTCTCTGAGTTAGTTAGCACTGCCGCTTCGTAGACTGCTAAAATTTCTTCTTCTGTTGTTGAAAACCAAGGAAGGTCTACAAACCATTTTAAGCCGAAGCGAACAGGATTTGCTAAATTTAATTTTGTTCCTATGTGAATATTTGCATATTGTGATTACAAAGTATGGAGATTTCCTCGTTTTGTTAGTTCAATTTATTCGGTTTGGCGAAATGCTTTTGTGAATTCCGAGGTTAATTTGGTTGAAGACTGGTAAAGCTACTGCCAATAAAATGACTGCAAAGCTAAATTAAGCCGTCGACAAAAATACAGACTCTCAGTAATATTCCAATTTAAGCGTGAATAATTTTTAAACTTTAACACCGCAAGCTTAAACGAATTTTCTTTATCCTCTCTTTTATTCGGTCACCTTTCATTGAGAAGGGATTTGCTGTTGATACTCGAGCTCAGATGTAGTGATATGCATCTTGTGTTTTTTAATGTAGATTTCCTCGTTTTATTTTGTTGTCTGTCCAATTAGTTCGGTTTGGTGAAATGCTTATATAGTCCAAAATGTCGAGTAGACGATTATGCATGGCAATCCTGTCTGCAAATAAAGCTCTGCTTTGATTTTGATTGGCTATTTCATTTTATTTGTGCCATTGCTTTTGGTTGGGGGTACATGGACCCTATTTTCTTAACAAGAGGTTATTCCCCAATGCGGTATTTACACTTAATATGGAAATGTTCCTAAAAAGTGACATGGTACTAATTAACTCAGTAAATTGAACAGTGTAATAGAAGTTCTTGCCCTGACCATTTCTCGGTAATAAGAATAACTTTTACATACATATATACACAATTTAGTTGGAGAGAGCATTCTCCTATCTCCACGCTCTCTCTCTCTACTCTCTTCTTCACACTAATTTTTTATTAACAAACTTATTTAATGAATGTCACTGACTGTTTTCTTTGTTGTGCATGCATACTTTTTTGCTCGTCGAAGAAAGTTTCAGTTTCTTCCTGGCTGTACAGTTTCCTTTCTCCTGTCCTGTACCAATTCGTTTGTGATGTAACTTTGTGAATTCTCTATTCTCCTTAAATTTTATCTCATCGGGTTGATAGAATGCACTCTCAGAGTGTTCCATCATTGTCTTTGGTCGCTACAATTTTCCAGAAAAAAGCAATAGTTTTCTTAATTTCCTTTTACTTTGTGTTAGGACTTTTTAGCATGCCTGTAATTGGCCCATGGGCATTACGGGAGAATAATTTTCAAGTAAAGAATTACATTCATTTTAGCGTTGAGTATTTTAAATTGTTATGAATTAGGCATTTCTTTTTATTTTTTATTTTTTATATTTTTTTATTTTAGTTGCACGCAATGTTTTATGATTTTACTGAGGTATACCATGTAAATGTAAGTAATGCACTGGAATTGGCCAATCAGAGTGTGCATTATATCGGCTTTAAACACAAACCATATATAATAAATGACTTGTATGTAAATGATATTTTTATTACAGAGAACTGGACAGGGCAAGAACTTCTTCTTTTGTGAATTTATATATTAATTCCTCTCAGTGCTGTCAAAATGTCTCAGGAACCTTCATTTCTGATAATCTATTATTTTCCACCATACCTACAGCACAGAAGCTCACCAAATCCTAACTGATAACTAACATGTGTGTATCTCTAGCCTTTGCTGTGTGCTACATGTATATTCTGTTATCCTGCCTTAACTGCTAGAAACAATTTTGACAGAGCTGTTGCAACAGTTTCACTTAAATTGAATTCCAGTAACAGCGCTACATGTAGCAGTGTTATTGAGTATGAACTTTATGGAGGATTTTAAATTTTTATTTTTTTATGATTACAGACGGCAACAAAATATACATGTGTATACATAACCTGATGTTGGTGTTGGTTACAAACCGTAGTTTATAATGGTCATCCTATTACAGGTAAGGGAGAAAAAGTTCAGAGAGTTTAGAACATTTCTTCCCCCAGTACACCTTCTGTCTATAGGTGCAATAATTGAGAGGTTATATATATATACGAAGAGTAATGTAAAGTTACTGTATAAACTTAGCATTAAAATCTGACATTTGATAAAATTAGTCACGATTTAATTGTTATCACTCCCTGTGAATTCATAGAGATTCCAGAGGCAAATTATCACCTAATGTGGAAGTCCAGTCTTCAAGTGAGGGAAAATGACACAAAAGAGTTACAATGAAAGTAAAAAGAATTGTGAATGTTGATATGGTGCACATTATACATCATGTAAAGGTATTTGGTGAGTGCCAAAGGCATAACATTTCATTTATTGCTTTTTCAGGACAAATTATATAACAGTGACGTTTTAAAAGGTGTGATCAGAAAAAAAAATGAGTACATTGTCCAGGTAGCACCAGTTTATGGACGGCATATGCAGACGGTAAGAGGAACTGTAAACACTACCACGTAAGTTAGTTTTATGCTTATGACTTCTTGTTCTTGGATTTTGCGTCATTTCATCACAAGAATAGGTAATGAAAGATGCAATAGTTGTTGCAATATATTTTTGAAGGAAAACTTATAAGTCTGCGTACGCTGGATAACAGCCATGTGTAAACTGAATGTGAAGCAAACACTCTGTTAAAGATGGGGCAACCCTAAAACCCAGAAACTGGAATCCGGAATCTGGAACCTAAAACCGGAATCCAGAAACTGGAAACCGGAATCCGCAAATCAAAGAAAATAAGTTCTTCAAATACACGAAAATTGTTTTGCTTAGCTTTTCGACTGTAAAAAGTAAGCTGCCAAGTAAAAAGGACCTCAAACTTAACCTTTTTTGAAACAAAAATTCCCTGTCTGTTGAAATCATGCAACTGTTATTTTTAGTGAGGGCTATGACTATGAGAGTCTCAGTAAAGTGCGTCTTAATTTTATTCCAAGCACCTCGAGAGTCTCTAAAATAAGCTTGCTGGTAATTGCCATTTTGTTTAATAAGTGATCTTCAATTTACCAGGAGTATAAATTTATCCTTTATGTCTAGTAGATACTGAACAAGATAGAAAATGTCATAGAGAACAGGATATCCGTCAGTGGCAGCCCCCTGTACATTGACGGTCACGCCCCCCACTTTCGAAGTCCAAAGGCTAACCCATCTGGTCTAAATATGAAATTTGATTTTTCCAACAGATACGAGACCAATTCCAGATTAACACAATTTCCACACTGATACTGTGACAAATCAGCCTTTCATATTCTTGGCGGCCATCATATTAAAACAATTTGTAGAAATGTTGCACACTTACTTCCGTCTGCTTCTCACTTGCTAACAGATCAGACCACATGTTGTTAAAAGATGCTTAAAGACTGCCAGAAACTCACTGCAATAGCCTATAATAGCTTGTTGTTAATGTGCTGCTCACCAGTCTTCTCAGAGCAACTTGATCTAGACAAGAAGCGGGCTCTCACTAGGGTCAGCTTCAACAAAAGATGGGTTTTGGGCTGGGGGCGTGAGTGGCAAAGCCGCATGAAGGCTCTTGGTGACATGCCAATGCAGAAAAACACTAGACACCTATTTAGCCTGCTCAGACACTAGAGACAGATACTAGAGCCTGCTCGCAGGCTATGAGTAACTCTATCCACCCAAAAAATCAGTAACCCTGACTGGATAGTGATGTACCCAATGGATAGCTTTATGCAGCTTTTGAACAACCGGGCCAGATATATAGCTAAGGGTTGTTCAGAACTAGTCAATAATTTTTTAGCAATTACAGTTTGTGGCTGAAGTAAAGCCAAGAAAATAAATAACAACAAAATAATTTTTGCTCATATTTATTTATTAGACATTGCTGAAGTGAATTATTTCTATCATCATTCATAATATCTGGATTCCAGATTCTGGTTTTTGGTTCCGGATTCCGGATTCCAGATTCTGGGTTCCAGATTCCGGATTCCAGATTCTGGATTCCAGATTTCGGTTTCCAAATTCAGTGTTTTAGGGTTGCCCCAGATGATGTACGTGTATATGTTAATCTTGAATAATCTGAAATTTCAGAGAGTTTAAAAATATCATATCATATCTGTGATGGTTCTGAGGTGGAGGGCTGTTACATGTACATGTAAATGTCTCATGCATGATTTTTCACTCGTTATGATTCAGGTACAAATAGTTTCTGTATCTGTTGATGTGCAACAATCTACACCAATATTTCAACCTAATAATGTACAGTGTATATTAATTAACCAAATTATGCTGTTTTTAGTTGACCAGTCCTACTACATAGTAATGTGATGTTGAAGGGCACAAATTTAAAAACATGCCCAGTGTCAACTTGTCAAATATGTGAACTGGCCAGACAGTGTAGATTACAAAATTCTCTGAAAGGTAAGATGTTTCTTAAACATTATGTTGTAATTAATGATTTCTCAGACATTGTTTTCTTCAAGAAAAGATTCATACCCCACATGGAGGTTTTTTCTCTATTAGAGCTCTTGATTCCTGATACTTTAATTTGGAATTTCTAAAGAGTGGCCATGAATGGGTGTTGGGTGTGAATATCTTCTGGAACTGCACATTCATTCATTGAGTAAGCAAGAACATCAGTATTTATCCTGACAAACTCTGATTTTCTTCTGGAAGCTGAACTCATATACAGTTGTGCAGTTATATGTACAACCAAACATTGTAACCCTCAATGTTCCAGTTTCTTGTTTGAAGCAAATTGCATTTGCTCTTGAAAGCAAGTGGCGAAGTTCATAACAGTTATGTAAGTTTGCTTTGTATTTCAGGGCAGAGCCTGCCACAGTGAAAGTTGGAGTACCAACCCCTAGCATTTGATTCACTACTAACACTCAGTAAACAACTAACAATGAAGTACACTGTATATCAAAGAAAGGAATTACATGCCTGTTCCTGTCAGTCAATATATGAACAGTTTACAGATGGGGAGCCTGTATTAAAACATCAAAGATTTTCAAAGCAACCATGTCCTGGTGAGATATTTCTGAGGAAATATAAATTTAAGGTCCTTATGATTGCTTATAGGCATTGATTTTTATTGTAAACAATATCTTACTGAGTGTATTTTTCTTGCGTACTAATTGTTGTAGAACACAGACATCACTGTTATGACAGAGATGTTAATTTGTGAAAAGTTCTATAAACAAATGCATCTGGGAACAAATTAATTTATCATGGATACAGCTTCTGAGAGATCCCCAATATTAATGGAACATACACTGTTCATACATGTAAAAGAGTTCAGTAATTCATTACTTATGATTGTAATGCTTTGTTTGGTTTCTCTGTATTTACAGACAACTTGATGGGATTATAGATTCTGCACCAAGTTCATTGAATAAACTGACTTGGAGGTTCAGTTCTGCAACCCATCCTGTTTGTAGTAATATCATAGCTGCAACATTGTGACAGATACACTGCATTACATTATTAAGAAACACATATTAACTAATTATTTTTAAGTGCCTTTTAAATTAATCAGTTTTTCTTAGAGATAATTTACTCATGGTTTTATATAATTGGCTTTTTGGCTTTAAAATGATATTTATTGAGCTTTTAAATCAATTTTGTGATAATCTGCATTGGACATGGCATAAATTGATATTTTGCCAACACGAAATGGAGAATTGGATCTAAAGCAAAGTTGCAGGATTAGCATTTTTGTAGAAAGAAAGGGTTGAGAAATTTGTGACATTCTACAGACAGCCTTGCCATTCGCAATGTCCGATAAGGTTAATTTGTTCCATTCTGTTGTAGAAATAGTGTTCTGTAATTTATAAATTATTTCAATCTGTTGTTTAAATGATTGCCTTATAACCCCATGTCTGGCTTTGGTACATGTAGGATATTGATGCATTTTTTAGCCATTTTGCTGTAAATTATCTTAATTGATGTGTCAATCAAAACATATCTTGGATATGCTGGACTCTTCTGACAAATGTACCTATGCCTGGTATTTTTGTGAGATTTCATTTGGTAGAGATTCAGGGACTGAGTATATTGTAACCACTGCATTTCAATCAGTCCCCACAACAAAAAAATGTGTAGACCTCTTTTGTGTGGGAGTCATGTTAACTAAGGAAGAATATAATGATTAATGACAATGCCTTGTCTTTCTGAATATGGTAGGAAAGAACAAGAAATGCCACCAAAAAGCACAGAAGACAGTTCTGTTCTGTGATCAAGAATTTTGGTGGCTTCCAAGAAATCCTTGAAATCATGGCTATATATTTCATAATCACACCATCTTACACCTCGATCTGCTGATATAATACTAGTTCCGGCTGAAACTATTAAATCATTCGCAATTTACCTCATACATGTTGGATTATTTTCATTAGTAACAACATTCCGAAAAATAACTGAGGAGCTCCGCTTTTAGGCTGGCCTAAATCTATATATTAGATTTGTGCATTGTTTCAGTTTGTGAACACGTTAAGTTTGGAAAAAAAATTACAAGTACTAATGGTGCCACGATTCAAACTTTAGGATCAGCTTTTTATGTCGATAAGCAGCTTATGTTGCTGTTTACGCGCAGATGATGTATTAAAAAATGATCATGTCAGGCGACGATTTGGAAAAAATTAAATAAGCGCCCCTCTCGAATAAGCCCCCCCCCCCCCCCCCCCTCCATCTTCTCCTAAATTTGAAATAAGCACCCCGGGCGTTAATTCGAGGATTTACGGTATATCAATCCCTGCGAAAATTCGAACACTGTTTTCCAGAAGTGCAAACTCTGGTCCAAGTTGATTGTCACGTTTATTAATACCTCTATGCTCACACTGGTTGACGGCTAAATGGAGATTACGGCTCAATGGAGATTCATAAGGGATTCTATGCACAACAACTCATATGGTTGGAAGACCATAAGTTTCTGTGTTTTGTAACAAATGTAACTCGTGTAAACCTGTTTTGGCTATCCCAATAACACGTTGTCAATCGAGGATGAAGATTAACAGAGTTAGTCTCCCATATAAACTGTCTGTAGGCTTTATTACAAACTAAAGGTTATCTCTCTCAAGTCAGTTTTAGATATGGTCAGGAGCCATAATCGGGGACGGAGACCGTAAGTCTTGGGATCCGCGCGCACCTATGATATGGGACAATTTTTCTATTTTTAGAACAAAT
>NW_028301539.1:7132500-7162500 GCF_042242905.1 Orbicella faveolata | reverse complement strand
TTCATGAAAGCATATACATTGCTGATGAAAACTTTAAATAAGCATAAAAGCAAATGACTTTTAATTAATTAAATTAGGAAAAAGGTAGACAGAGTTCCAGAGCTGTTATTCTTGGTTTGCACTGTCACACAAAAATTAATTCGAATTGACCATTCAGTGGATAAATTCAAGACATTGTGATGTTATAGGAGATAAATAAAGAAGACACCTTTCCAAGTTTTAGCTCTACAGGCTGTGCATCTTCCCAAGTTTCAGATATTTGTTGAAATATTTTGCCCAAATTTACAGAGCCCAGTATGAAACTGCCATGTTGGTGTACCTCCATTGTACACCAAAATTGCAGCAGGCAAATGTTGTAAACATCTGGAAGTTACTTTGGATATCTAGGTGGCTGATTAACTGAACTGAACAAGCAAACATCTAAATATTAAGCACTTTTCCTAATACTTTAACTTCTAAAAAGGCTAAAAGCCACGAGATAAGTAAATATTTTTTGACAAATGCTTTCGTAACTTCATTTTACACACCACCATAACACTGAAATTCAAAATGTGCTTGTTTCCAGACAAAGTAAGCTATTAAGGTGAAAAGTTGTTAACAGATATAAATTTACACCCCTCTTATGCCTGATGAGGATAAAAACTTTAACGGGTGACTCTTTAGTTTTGGATATTAGAAAATGATCATGTCACGTGCAAATGAAGACTATCCTTGAGGTCAGATTGGGTAAGATTTGAGTCCTAGATTGAATGGTTTTTTTAGCATGAACATCTCAATATTGATTTTATTTCAAACAAATTAGAACCTAGAAGTTCACTAAATAGCTTAATTATTTAAGTACCTGTATTACCTGTAAGGCTTATAAGCCAAGGGAAAACAGCAAGTTCAACTCCTTCTACATGTACATGAAGGAGTTGTTTGACTCAAGAAAATAGCTTTTAGCTTCTGAACTTATTAGCTTGCAAAGAAAGTCATGTCTGATAGCACAAAGCCTAGCAGTTCCTTGGGAAATTCTTTGAGGAAATTCAAACTACAGAAGTACTGTGAGAGATTAAATCTTTTGGGGCTAGCGAGAATGACTTTTAGGCAAGTACATGTACATCATAGTTACAGCTTACTAAGAGGATAGGCCAAAAAATTGGTTTTCATTTCTCCACACCCTGCTTATACTTAGTTATACTTTGCGAGATGGTGCAAACCGTTCCAGCAGAAGTGAAGAGCACTAATTGTATCTTCAAGTTAGATACAAAAATCTCCAACTTTACACAAGGGTACACCTATCTATTAACTTTTGATATTTTTCGGGGAGATATGGTAGAGATTTAGGAACTGAGTAAACAAAGGATATAATGATTAATTATAATGCTGTCTTTCTGCTTAAGGAGGCAATAAGAATGTCACCAAGCACAGGAGACAGTTTTGTTACATGATCAAAATTTCCATTACATTGAAAATGCATGCTCTTTTGTCAATGATCAAATCTACAGGTTCGTATGAATGTCCTAAATATAATGGGTGACACCTTAGAATGTCTGAAAAATTAACTACCCTGAAAATTGATGCTTGAAGTACAAACAGCCCTATGCATTTTAAGCTTGCTTGCCAATAGGAGAGGAGTGATGTGAGTAAACAATTGAAAATCTTTTATGTTGTACTTTCTGGTTGTGACTCCTACAAGTCAAAACTACAAAAGACAGAAATACCACTAACAGCTTACTTGTTAGGGGTTCAAGCAAAGTTTCCCAATAATGTATTCTTAAAACGCAGGAAACACTATTTTTTAAAGAACTACTTATTACAGTCAAACTCACAAAACCGTGAACACCTAAAATATGCCTGGAATGTTTATTGTGTAATAACCAATCACAAGTGAGATCTCAAACCACATAAACCACAGAACAAGGATGTATTGCATAGGTCATGGAACTATAAATTCATGTATAGTTTTGCTTTTCGCTTTGTCCCAGGATAAACACTCTGTCTTTATATATTACTGAAAATCCAAATAATTGCTATCCTTTTGTATCAAGAACCACATCCAGTATTTAGTTTGGGATTTTGAAAAACAAGAATCCCCCGACGCTTACAGTTACTCAAGTGAAGTGATGGTTAATTTGACACAGCTATAAATAGGGATGAATAAAAATTTAAAATTTTGGTGGTTTCGCTAACCTTGGTATCATCTTTGGTTAAACTAGCAACTCAGTTTGTTCTCCAATAACTGCAAAGGTACCATGCACTTCAATTGTACAATCTTATAACAGTGGTTGGCCTTTTTAGGGACAACACATTATAGTACATTGGCCAAAATACAAATAGTCCAAAAACGAAGAAGTCTAGAAAATTAATTTAACATAGCCTGCAATGATTACAGAATGATTAAGCCTTATTATTGTTTTAGTCAAGCAACACATACTTAGTATAAGCTTTTGCTGACAAGGATAGTACAAATCTGGAACGATATTCCCACAACTCTGGTTACCGTTGTACTATCTAGTGAAGCCACAACCTGCATGCCTCTTGTACGATTTGTTTGTCAAATAGAACCAATAAATTGTATCCATTTTAGCATTCTGCAAACAGAATATAAATGGACATAAATAAATAACCAAATTAATTATTCAAAATTATTCCATTAAATTACTGTAACTAACATAATAGCCACCTAATTTGTTATAAACTAAAACTAGATTCTAACCTGGGACCTACAGAAATTTGATTACCTATGATATTTTGAACTTTAACACCCAACATTTAAGTACATTGTATATGGGAGTAGACTCTTTTTCCTTTATGTTCTAAAGATACTAATTTATGCACTGCATCATTTACTCTGTACTGATGATACTGCTTACAAAATTCCAACAGTTTAGCTGTTCTACATATTTAAATGATTCTGTGGTTATTTTATGAAAGGCCCTGTACGGTCGCATATTCCTCGATGGCCTATGCAATTTAGTAATGTACAAAGATGTTCCGATTTCACTTCCACTTTGCTGGCAATCAAATTGAAAACGCAGACTGTGGACTGCAAACCGGGGTAAAATGCAGACTGAGAGTAAAATGCAGACTGCAGACTACAGACTTCATAAGTACATATCGTTTTATAATAATAGTATCAGGCGCTGGTCTTAAACATGATTATTCAGGCTAATTGCAGTGAAAGACTGTACTCCGGTCAGCTGAGTCGCGCTCCGGTTAGACTGAATATCACTCCAGTTGGCCTGGATATCACTTAGGTTAGCCTCCAGTTAGCCTGTTTTCGCTTAGGACTCAATGGTCAGTCTACATTTTAGTCTGTAGTTTGCAGTCCGCAGTCTGCGTTTTACACTGACCGAATCAAAAATCTAGTGTAAAATAAGCTTCCTTACACTGTAACATTGTAATCAACCCTAAAGCCTACCACTATCAACAATGAAAAATATCAGATGGCTTACCTCTTAATCTTTTCAAGAAAGTACCTATTCTTGTGTCAAAATTTCATGGCGTTCAACTTCGAATTTTTCTGTTGCGGATCTTGTTAGACCTTTCGTGAACACGTTGCTTATGATCTGACATGTTTATAACTGAGCGTTAATTTTTCCGATACCTAATAAAAAGGAAAAATCACTTGAAACCTAAAAACTCTGATCAAAATGGTTAAATCCGACGTGTTTTGCAGGGTTATATGCTTGCCACGAGCGGCGAATTAATGTCTTGTTCCCAGTGTTCCTCGGCCTCTCTCGAAAGGGGAAACTCCGCTGAGTGCAGGCGCAGGGCTACGTGAACGGCGACCCAACATGGGACGATTTGTGCAACGAACGTTCGAAGAGATCTAGATAGAAAAAACTCGCGGGGGGAGGGGGAAGGGGTGGCCTCTTAAGTTCCCCTGAAATCTGCCCATGAATTAAGGCTCAATTTTCGTTTTCATTATCACATCACCCAGACTGCGAGCAGTCTCTCTCGTCCTCGAAAATCCATGGGGAAGAACGCAAAACAAGTAAGCGCGCGAGCGTGACTCATGACTGTGAGCGTGACGTGCGAGCAACGATGCCGCGAGCCGCTAGTAGCGCGGACATCGGAAGACGGCTGCTAGCGGCTCGCGGCATTGCCATTCGTCGCTCGCACGTCACGCTCACAGTCACGCTCGCACGCTTACTTGTTTTGCGTTCTTTCCCACGGTTTTCGGTATAGCATGCGTGGGGCCGCACACACGAGGAATGTGTTCAATACAGAAAAACCCTTTCTCTGTTCTTCTCAGACGTTGATTTATTTGGTGCATACAGTTCAGCCCAATAGCCCTCTAAGTTTAATGTTTAGCTTTTTTTATTTGCATTACAATGTAATCCAACGCGGATGCCATGCAAGTTGGATTATAAACAATTTATTGGCTGAGGTTTTTGTGATATCCGGAATAATCAAGGTGGAGGTAAGTAAAGCTGATGACACTAACCGAGCCCTTCATTATTTCGGATATCACCGAATCTAATAATTGTTTTCTTATACATTGATTTAAAGAAAATAACGACAAACGCATTATCGCACCGAACACAGTTTATTTTCGACAAGCCATGTTCTTACTTCGCTGTCCGTGAACTTGACGTTACTCTTGAAAATCATGGATGGCGCGCGCAACCTACAGATTATTCACTAATCTGCCAGCAGATTAGTGAATAATCTGTAGGTTGCGCTGTTTCCCAGAATTAACTGTAGTTTTTTTTTTAGCCAATGAGAAGACAGATGGTGACTACAATGTATAATGATTTTAACTATTAACAACATCCAATTAAATAACTGAGGAGCTCCGCTTTTAGGCCAGGCTAAATCTATATATTAAAAGTGTTGTGTTCCACATTCCTAGTCTGTAGTTAATGTTCGTTGCTTATGTACTCTCTGACAATTGCAATGCGTGAATATGTCACACATACATGTGTGACATCCCCACAATGAGAATCAATTCATCTCAAACATAACACTAAGGCCTTTGAAAACAAAACAATCTCTCACCAGTGGCCCTAAAAATGACGTTGTTGATTACTGCAACAATTCCAGATGCATAGAAACAACCAGCTAGTACTGGACAAATGTATGCAAAGGCATACCTATTTTTGATAGAAGTTATAAGTAAATATGAGTCTATAGCGCCAATTTGATTGAAAATGATGAGAACATTTCTGAGGTGAGTGTATGGACACAAATTAGGATCGAGCCTTAAGTTATCTTTAAGTGAAACTGACCAATAAATGAGATTTCCAAAAAAAAGATATAAGGTTGACAAATCGCGAGCCAACTGCCGCTATCGCTAGGATAACCTATAAATTTAAGGTGGCCGCACACAGTTTTCGCGCGCGCATTTGCTGATGCAATTCAGCGCGCGCACAAGGATTGCAAAAAACAAACATGCCGTCAATAGAGCGATCATTTTATTTACTCAACACCCGCAGTATCTGTGCTATTTTTCTCTATAATTGAACGCAGTGTATTGGTGGCTTTGGTCTTTTATCACAAATATATGTTAGAAAAGGTATAGATGCAAGGAACTCAGCAATTCTCAGCTTTTTCTTTGTTACCGAAAGAACCCAGTTAAATGCAGCGTATGCGTAGTAAAAAAATTGCGATTGAATGAAAATTTGCACTCTGGAAATACGCCTATTTCTCGAGAACCATTCGTTAGAATTTCACGAAATTTGGCACGAAAATACTTTAGGAAATAAGTAACTGGCGTATTGAAAATAATTGAACTTTAACAAAGGAAACTCTAGATATTCCAGTAAACCTTCAACAAGGGATAATTAAAGATCTCTCTGTTAAATCATTAGCAAAATGGTGTTAACTTGTGAGGATCGTTACAAGCTTGTTGCATGCAAATTATAAAGAAAATCTAATGACTAGATTTTCCACAAATAAACAAACCCGATTTTAAAGGCCTGTTTATTTTTACTCGTGTTGCCATGGCAACGGCATAGCCATAGGCGTACGGGCACCTTCGGACTTGGGGCGACGGTGACTTTCTTGCCCGAAATATTTACATAATTTCCGTGGCTGAGGAGGTTGCATTGAGGTTGATTTTCATTAATAAAGGGAACGTTTCTGTGGAGATTTTGGGGAACATCCTATGAATGAGGAGCAGGAGAGAAAATGCAAAATTATTAAGGCATCAAGGAAAAATTTCAGACCCCCTCCCTGAAAGGCTCTCTTAAATAACAAATATCATGGCCCACATGAACGGAACTGCTAAGAAAAGTACATCTTCTCTTTTCCTTGGCCTACAGAGAAGCTTCTACCATTTCAAGTTATCTAAGTTATTACCAAATAGAGCGTTTCCTCAGGAAAATTAGTATATCGGGGCATGTACTCTCGAGTTCCCATGAACTCTGCCTTTCTCTTTGATCCAGACCGTTGCGGAGTGCGTAAGGATAGTTCAGCAATTTATAAACCTTCAGTGATACCAACTGAGTTATGAATAGACCCTGTAGCTTAAACTACAGATCCACGTACTGTGAAAAGCCTGCGACAAACTGTTTTCCTTCCGTTGAAAATCAGAAAACACATGAGACTATCTCCACTGTAATTTTTAACCAAAATGTGTAACTTACATAATTATGCCTCTCATTTGAGGCTCGCAAATGTCGAGCAATGTATGGACGGCCCATGATTTACATTTTAATATCGGCATTACGTGTTGGTAGATGGCCCCGTGTGTTTGAAAAGCGTTACAGAGGGATTACATGAGATAGCATTGCGCCTGCGTGAACTCAGTCTTTAAAGCACTAGCCATGTGCATCGTAGGAAGTAAGTAACAGGGTGGGTCCAAGGGAGGGCATGTAATCCCTCTGTGTATGGTGACAAAGGTGGAATCCCAGTCGAACTTCAACTTCCGGTAAGTCTCTTTCAACTTCTGTATTCCACCTTGTCACCCACAGAGGGATCACATGAGACTTCAAAGACAGATGCACAGGCTAGTAGTAAGTAATTTCACACAAGTGAACATATTACTGCAAAAATTTATTGGCAAACATGTCTTCCACGATCTTTTTGTCATAGAATTTAGCAAAGGTGGATTGCGACTTCCATCCAGCCTTGTCAAGAATATCTGCTAATGGAACATCACTCACGACAGCTTTGCCTTAGAAGTTAAAGCTGACCTTGTGCTATGAGGCTTGAAAATGTTTACATCAATGCCTGAACTTTGTGATACAAACTTAACCCAACGACTGATCGTGTCTCTAGACACTGGACCGTACGGTGTAACATAACTTAGCAACAGTTGACTACATGAACGAGTCTCCCTTGCAAACTTTGTTCTAGTCAAATACTCCTTAAGAGTGGTCACAACACAAAGTCTTGGATCTGTAAATGATTTAAGTTCAATCACCATACCCTTGGACCCTGGTTTGGACTGTTTAACATGCTCTTGAAGCCTGAACACTATAGTGGAGCCAGAATCTATCATGCTGTCCACATTGAGCAGTGACTAGAGCTAGTAACATTGTGAGCTTCAGAGTTAAACTCTTGAGAGAAATCTCATTAACAGGGGACAAAGTCTATAAGTAATCAAGAACTTGGTTTATATCCCAAACTGCTGTATAACGAGGCATCGCTGGGCGAGATTCAAATACTCCCTTTAGAAACCTAATAACTAAAGGATGTTGCCCAACTGGGATACCATCTATTGAAGGGAGTATTGAAGAAAGTGCTGAGAGAGCAGTATTAAGGCTACTATAACTAAGACCATTGTTAAATAAAGTCAGTAGAAACTCTATGACTTGGGCTAAAGAGGGACGAACTGTACTAATCTGTTCTCTATGACAGAAGTCAAGCCATTTTTTGTAGTAGGATTGGTACTGTTTAGATGTGCCTTCCCTCCACGACTTGAGGATAATCTTGGTAGCTTCTGCAGAAATGCCTTGCTCCGTAAGGGATTCACCGATAACTTGCATGCAATTAGTTTCAGTTTGCCCTCCATGGAATGTGATTGACTGGGCTTGCTTGGAAGATACAATGTCCCTCTTGTCACTGGTAACAGTCTGGGCTTGTCGACCAAAAGACTCATCAGCTTTGGATACCAAGGTTGGGTGGGCCAGACTGGAACAATTATGATCCCTTCCCCTTCCTCCATTTCGATTTTCTTTAAACAACGAAGTATCAGGCTAAAGGAGGGAAAGCATAAAATTGTGCTTGAGACCAAGAGCAAGAGAAAGCATCCACAAATTGTGCCTTAGGGTCTGGCTTCCATGACACATAACGTGAAACTTCTCTGTTAATTCTAGATGCAAAAGATCAATGGATGGCATGCCATAGGTCTCAACAATGCCGTGGAAAATATTTTCATTGAGAGACCATTCTGTGTTATCATTAAATGTTCTAGATTCCCTATTAGCATCAACATTTTCTTTACCTGGTAATGAGATTGCTGTCACCCAGATATTTCTCTGGATGCAGGTCCAAATTTCACGTGCAATCTTACTACATTCCAAAGAATGAGTCCCACCCATGGCATTTATGTAAGAGACAGCAGTGGTGTTATCTATGTAGATGTTAATATGACAATTTGTCATTGAGTGGCAGAATGATTTCAAAGCAAAAAAAGCAGCAAGTGTTTCTAACTCATTGATGTGACAGTTAGACTCAGTTACAGTCCATCGACCTCCTGCTTTATCTCCCTTGCACACTGCCCCCACCCTTCTTTTGAGGCATCAGAATACATAGAGTGTAATGGATCCCCATGGGATATCCACTTAAACGAGCTCTCAACATTTTTGATCCACCATTTGAGGTCTGTAACTGACAATGTCATTACTGATTTGTAGTTTCACCTACTTTCTTTCAGAGCTTTGATTTTATCTATTTCTAGACTTCTATAGAAAAGCTGTGCATATTCAACACCAGGGAACATAGAAACCGTCAAACCTATCACTTCTGAGACATCATGAATTGAAACATGAGTTTTTGGCAATACAGCTAAACATTTCTGTTTCAGCTTTTCAGCTTTCTCTGGTGTTGGTCTCACTGTCACCGTGAGTGAGTTTAAGATAAAGCCCAAAAATGTTAACTCATGGCTGGGTACGAGAATTGATTTTTCTTGATTTAGAAGAAAACCCACTTTGGTGAACATAGGCACGCAAGGCGTGCAAGAGTTATTTTTTTGTGTGAAGCGTCGGAGATAGAAGCATTCATGGTACAGTAATGTTTGGTTAATTTGACAAGTTTTTATGGTTGCGATGTTACATCGGTCATGGTAAGATAGCTAAATAGTAAACCATAAAATGTTTGACTGAACAAACTACAGTAATCTGACACGTCTCCAGATTAATGTAGATGCCATCTTATTTTCTAACAGGAAATTTGATTCGTTCTTTGATACAACCCACACTGTAATTGGTGTGACACGCGCACATGCATAACTCCCTCACTCACCGATCACATAGCCCTTCTAACCCCCAAGAGGAATTTATGCTCAAAAATACTCAAGTTAATTTAGAGACTTTTTTGCATTTTATACGAGTCGTAAGTTTACCTTTTTACACAACACAACACAACACAACACAACATAACACAACAGAACTTCACCGAAAATAGAGAGAAAGAGAAAAAAAAACCTCTGACACGTTGAAAGTCTGATTTAATTAAATTGCACTTTAACTTGGTGCCGCGCAGTCTTCAAAGAACATTTAAATAGTTTTCATACTTTTTACCTTTAAAAATATCGGACTGAAATGAATGTCATCAAATAAAACTATTAAACTGCTACTGCAGAGACGTGAAAACCGTCCAGAAACGAAAGCTTCTTTTTTGTTTAATATCCTGGAAACAATAGCCGATAACTTGTAAGCTCTAATTGAATTTACTCCCATATGAAAAACAACAGTGTCGAGTTACCATTTGTAACTAAAAATAGCAAACATCTCGTGGGAACAAGTGGTGACGATTCGTCAGCTCTAATTGAATTTACTCCCTTGTGAAAAACAAAAGTGTCAAATTACCATTTGCAACTAAAAAGAGCAAACGTCTCGTGGGAACAAGTGGTGACGATTTGTCAGCTCTAATTGAATTAGCTCCTTGTGAAAAACAAAAGTATTAAGTTACCCTTTGTAACTAAAAATAAAAAATATCTTGTGTCATTTGCATACTACTAACTCATGAATTGCTTCAAAACTCAAGACTCATCTCGTTCATAACTAGCCACCATTACACTGAACATTATGCACTCTAAAACAACCCAATGTATGTATCTAACTCTCACACTCCGCTCCAAACTGGACTAAAAATCACCTACCGGCAACATACACGTCAGTCTTTATTTTTCAATTAAGTCCTTGTGTTTAATACAATAAAACGTCCAAGACTTCATATACCTCACTAAAGTTATTATGAACGAAAACAATTTCCTTTTTCTCCTAGTGCAATTCGTGCTGGCTATTAATGTGAAAAAGCGAAAACCCTGATAACATTGAAGAGAAAAGATTTAGTTTCATTTCAAACGTGTCTTCTCATTCCAGTGGTAAACAAGAACCATTATAATTGTAAAATCGTCACAGAATAATATCTTTTTGTTCTGTTGACCAAATTAATTGTAGTCTCTTCGCTTTTCACAGTGAAACTTGTCAATGGATGCTGACATTTGACTACACGCCCGAACACTTACTACGAACTCTGCAGCAATATTTAGGTTTCAATCCAACATGCAAACGATTTGAACCTGGTTGCAACCTCATCAAATTCCCAGAGTGCATTCCGCTCCCCTAAAATACAATTGTTGTTATCATTCAAATCTTAAACCTAGTAGAAGAGCGGCTGAGACTCATTTAATTGAAAACTTTATCTAATGGGAAAAGCTCACCCTTCATTGAATGCTCGTAGTTATATGCCAAACACTATGTTTCTTTGACTGATTATGCAATTGCAAATGTTTATCAAACCCGCCCACAAAATCCTCGCCTCAGAAGATGTCGAAATAAGCCCAATACATGAATAATTCCTCCTCTTTTATAGAAGAATAAATATGGCCGTCCTGAACTGTATCAGGATCAAATCTCCTCACATACTATTTACCTTCACAACAAGAAATTTAATTGGCTGTTTATAGTAGATCCAATCTGATTGGTGTGACATTCATACATCTCTCACTCACTCACCCATTGACCCGTAAGAGGTATTTTTTTTTACAAAAAAGTAACTCAAAAAGGTGGACAGTGTCCTGAACATTATTACTGCAGTCATCAAATGGGGGCCCTTGTAAGTATGAATCACCCATCAATGTAGCCCACATTTGTGTGTCCCATTTGCGTTAAGGTGGAGTAGACAGGCTTAAGCAATTTCGTAAAAAGTTGGGAAGCAAAAGCAAGACCATTAGGGAGGCAAGTAAACTGAAATAATTCCCCCTGCCAGGAGAACTTCAAATATTTTTGGCATTTCTCATTGATTGGAACCGAATAATATGCATCTTGCAAGTCTACAGATGCCATATAACATCCAGGTGTCATAAGCAAGATTGCTGAAGTTAAGCTTTCCATTTTAAAATGATGGTTGTTAATATATTGATTTAAGTTCTTCAAATTGAGAATGAGCCTATACCCTCCAGTCTTCTTTTTACGAAGAAATATAGTAGAGAGAAATTCTCCATGACAGTGCTGTGGTTTCACAATGACCCACTTTGTCAGAAGTTTGTCTAATTCTGAACTGATAATCTGTGATTCTTCCGAATTAAAAGCGATTTCCTTTGGGGGAAGCATTTGTACAGGAGGGCAGTCAACAAAATCAACATTAAAACCCTTGAGGGTATTCAGAATGTGCGGATCGGAAGTCAATTCTCTCTATTCAGGGAAATATAATTTCAATCCACCTGCCGTTTGTCCTGGTTCTACAAGACACAATTTTTGACTTACCTCAGGTAAGTCCTCAGAAGCTTTGTTTACTTGCTTTGACCCTTCGACTTGGGAAACTTGTCTGAATTCCGTGTGGCAGAACCGCGACTTGCGGTTTGTCGCCAGCCTAAAAAATGCTTCTGACTTCCTCTTGCTCGAAAAAATTTCCCTCTGCCACCAAACGATTGGCTTTTGTATCCAAAGTTCGAGTGGCTCGGGCCTTTATGACGAGTGACGGTGGAAGTAGTTACTTTCCGGCCAACACGGTTTACTTCAGAGGTATCCTTGACTTGCTTCGACAAGTCGTCTCCGAAGAGTTCAGCTGTCACTGTAGTGGACGCTGAGCAAAGGTGTTTGTAATCCGTGTGTAGGTCCGGTTTTATGAGCTCTTTCCTCCTATTATTAAGCTCGGTATTTGCATGTGCCAAAAGAGAAAGGCTGTCTATTGCCTCTTGGGCGAGCACTTTCCCGCCATTTATCTCATTAACTCGTTTCAAGATGGCGTCAGTGACGTTTGTACTTTTTGGAATTTCAAGTCTTGCGACCTGATGGTGGAGCTGAGGGTATCCCAAATCAGTTGGTTAACTCGAACTTTCGTTAAACCTTCACAGTTTTCCGGCTGCGGATATTTGTTTATCTTGTCTTGCAGCCGTTCTTCTAACATGCCGTCTCGCACGAGACGCCTCACAATTTTAGCGAGCTCTTTATGGATGGGAGGTCCCGTCTCCTCCGACTTCAGGTCATTTTGAACAGTTTTAAGGAAGTCTCCACCTGATTCGTCGACTTCATGTTGCTTTCCATTACCATGTTCTTTGGCATCAGACAAAAAGTCATTGACCGAGGCATCAACATCCATCTGCTCGCTCGGTGAAGACGACTTTCCCGCCTTCTGGCTGGGTTTGTCTTGTGAGGAGTTTGACAAGTTATTGTCGTTTAAGTCACCCTCGGTGACCTCCTCACACACATACCTCTCAACGGTTTGTGTTAGGGCCGTGGTCAACGACTCGGCCAGCCGGGAAAAGCCTTGTTCCATAGATTTTTGCAAAGCACTGATCTGAGCTCTTGCCATGTCTTCATCGTGTTGACGGAAGTCAATTATGACCTGTTTCCCGTCTTTGTCATTGCCGCGTCTCGAAAACTTGGAAGGTCTCTCTCCTGGTACCGGGTGCATCTCTACATGAATTTCTTTCGATGTTTTAGTAGGCGAATCAGGCGGCATTGTGTGTGGCAAAAACCAAGTTTTCGCAGGACAGGAGAGACAATCCGTTCACAACGAAGGCAACAACGCACTGAGTTCACACAGGCGCAATGCTATCTCATATGATCCCTCTATGGGTGACAAGGTGGAACTACAACTCCGCAACTGTTTTTTTGTTTTTTTTGTACCTTTGTGGTTGTTCACTATTAAGTAACCATATGTCCTCTCAGAGGGCTTTTGTTCTTCTTTGACATTCCAAAACATAAACCAGTCAGCCTTCAGATTATGACAGTTAACCAGCTGCTTGGGTAGTTAAGTTTTCTTTCCAAACTGTCAATGATCCATATATTGACGAGTGGGAGAAAATAAATAAAAAAGGCGTTTGGATTGTTCCTAAGTTACCGTGGTGACAGGCAACTGCGCCCTAACTTTACTACAATGAGAAGTTTCGCTACTGATTACAGTTAAACTACAAATAGTTATTTTGCAGATCGGTATGGCAGCACTAAAACTTCACTGGAGATGGTCGGCAGAAAGCTTTCGAAAACTTATTTTGTTCGCCCGATTTATCTGCTGGACTACACGGCCAGTTGACATTTCTTTCAGTTTTAAACTCTTTCCTGTCCGTGACTGCATTTCTTGGGAATGGTCTGATCCTAATTGCTCTTCACAAGGAGTCTTCACTTCATCCGCCGTCCAAACTCTTGCTCCGTTGCCTTGCAACAACTGATCTCTGTGTTGGTCTGTTTGTAGAGCCTCTGACTATTACCTACTGGGCGTCTGTGCTGAATGAACATTGGGATAGTTGTCCTCACCTTACAGTTATATTTTGTGTGGAGTGTCATTCGCAACTCTGACTGCAATAAACGTAGACAGACTTCTTGCCCTGTTGTTGGGACTGAGATACAGACAAGCTGTAACTTTAAATCGAGCCTACGTGATCGTTTTCACCTTATGGACTTTGCCCGCTGTCCTTTCAGCAATGTACTTTTGGAATCCCCTTATAACCATTTGGTATGGCATCATCTATGTACCGCAGTGTCTTATAATCTCTATTTTTTTCTTACACAAAGATTTTCCTCACCCTCCGTCATCATCAAAATCAAGTGCAAGACCATGTTCAACAACCGAATCAAACAAATCAATTGAACATAGCGCGATACAAAAAGGCAGTGTCCAGTGCTATATGGCTGCAACTGACCCTGGTCGCTTGTTATCTTCCCCATGGTATGGTGCAGGCTTTGTGGGTTAAGAGTGGACTATCTGCATCTCTTTATCTTGCTCATAGTTATGTAGCCAATTTAGTTTTCCTAAACTCGTCATTAAACCCGATTTTTCACTGTTGGAAACTAGATGAAGTCAGGCAAGCGGTGAAGAACACAATCAGGCAAATGCTTTACCTTAGTTTTTCGAGTTAGCTCTTGTAGACCTATATGGTGAAAAGTTAATGACGTTTTAAGACTGGTATTTAAACAGTTCTCCTGAGCATTGTCTGAAATTAAAATTGGTGCTTACTCGTTTTAATATATCAGTATGAGATGTTTCTCTACCAATTAGATAGCCAAGGAGAAAGTTTTCATCGTTGCTGTCAATAAAAAAAAAAAATGTTTCAAACTGTAAGTTTGCAACTGCGAATAGAGATGAAAAACGATAAATTGCCATTTTTACCGCGTGGACTACATCACACAAAATACAGTCATAAAGTTAGACATTTTCTGTTTTTTCATGTTTTTTTTGTTTTTGTTCATAACACAGGCAGAAAGCGCGGAGTTCTTAGTGGGTTATTCCGACACGAAATGTCGTGTACGACGTAAAACAAAAATTATGCACTTAATTTTTACAATGACCGTCTCGGGTTCAGCCCTACTCTGGTGTTTCCACGATTCGTCTTTAGTTCTAAAACCTAAGGAATATTCGCGACACAATTTATTATAGATTTATCGAATAAAACAAGGATACTATGGGAGACGTAATGAACAATCAGGCGAGCATTTTTCGAAAATTACGGCTTAAGTCTTCATTGGGGCTTAAGATAAATTTCATTCTTTGGAACATGCAAAATTTTTAAAAATTTTGTTTTATGGATGGCGCATATTTCTGCAGCTGCGAGTGCAAAATGAGTTCACCACTAGCTTACAGAAATTTTCGACAGGAGGCATGTGTTTTTATGTGAAGCAGCATTTTATAATGAACATAAAATTTGGAAGTTACACTCTATTGAGTGATAGAACATATATCGGTTTAGAATTTGAAAATTGAATTGAGGTGAGCGGCATTCTTCTTAAACTTTAATTTCAAACCGTGCTATTAAAAACAATGGTTTGTGTTGCAAACGTTTTTCTTTCGAGACAACTCATCCGTCCTTAATATAAATTGAATGGTTTATTTATTGAACGAAGATCGACTTCCAGACTTAACATACCTTCTTGGCGGATTATACTATAGATGAGATAAATGTGTCGTAAAAATAATGTCGATAAAGTTGTTGGAATGGGAAACAAAAAAAATAGTTAGCGTCAAATTTAACCACTTTCAGGAAAAACGGAAAAAAGGTTAGGACTTCCTTTGTTAGCAAGGCTCATAATTCTCGGCATAAATGTTTATGTGGCGTTGGAAGTTAATTCTAAATGTAGCGTAAGGAGAAAAGTATGATTTAAGTGTTCATTGAGTCTTAAGATAAGTTTCATTTTGTGGAACAGGCAAATTTTGGAAATTTTGTTTTATGAATGGCGCAAATTTCTGCAGCTGCAGGTGCAAATGAGTTCACTACTAGAATACAGAAGTTAAAATCGACAGGTGGCATGTGTTTTTATGAGAAGCAATATTTTATAATAAACATAAAATGTTTATTTGGCGTGGGAAGTTAATCCGAAATATAGCGTGAAGAAACAATTAATGACTTTTAATTAGCTACATTATGGAGAAAACTGAAGTTATCAGTAAGGCTTAAAGATGAGCGAGTGATGAATAAAAAAAGAGTCGTTTATTTTACACAAACATTTTTGGACAGTTCTCCAATATGGTTAAGTTTCGCCGGTCAAAGCAGCCACTTTCATCCGTGTCATTGGTATAAACGGTGGATGCCGTAAATCATCAGCTGTTTAGATTAGTGATGGTGGGCGATCGAAAGATCGGGGTGAGCCACCTTCGACTGAGTAGAATCGACCCATTTAAAATTAAATGCAAAAAAGAATCTTGAATTGGATATACACTCGCGAATACATTATAATAACCAGTAGATTTAACATACGCTTGTCCTAAAACAGGGTATACACATGCTCTTTGATTACTTTATCTGCCTGTTAGGACTGGTTTAATATTTAGATGTAGCCAAGCCTAACAGCGGGGCTCCTGGGCCGGCTTGTTCAAAGCGCGATTAAGCTAACCCAGGATAAGTGAGAATTTTTATTTGAGTTCTTTAACTTTGCGGTGAGATTTCGGCCTTCTGTTTTTCGGGTGCAAAGAATCTCAGGAAAAATCTCTACTTCGGTTAACTTTTAGTCCTTGGTTAGGGTTAACCGGGTTCCGAACAACCCGGCCCTGATAACAGCAAGTTAACCTGACATGAGCCTGCGATCCAATCGAAAACCAGGACTCGGCCAGCGATCAACTTTCAAAAGGCATGTAATCTCGATGAGCATTAAAGTGAGCCCGCGATATGGTCACGTGATACTACAAAGCTTTTATGTAGCTCGAGTCATCGACGTCGCCGTCCTATACGAAAAAGCATTTTGTCTTTGGTGACACGATGGGACTAACGAAAGTTTCCCGCGTCCACTGCCGTTCCCGTCCTGGCCTTCGGACATATGTGCCAACCATTTAAATTTCAAGACAAATATTTTGCAATAAAACTTAAACTCCGCAACTGTTTTCTTTTGTACCATTGTGGTTGTTCACTATTAAGTAACCATGTGTCCTCTCAGAAGGCTTTTGTTCTTTATTGACGGTCCAAAACATAAACAGCCAGCCTTCAGATTATGACAGTTAACCAGCTGCTTGGCTGGTTAAGTTTTCTTTCCAAACTGTCAATGATCCATATGTTGAAAAGTGGGACAAAATAAATAAACAAGGCGTTTGGATTGTTCCTAAGTTACCGTGGTGGCAGGTAACTGCGCCGTAACTTTATTGCATTGAGAAGTTTCGCCATTGATTACAGTTAAACTACAAATAGTTATTTTGCAGATCGGTATGGCAGCACCAAACTTCACTGGAGATGGACGGCAGAAAACTTTCGAAGACTTATTTTGTTCGCCCGATTTATCTGCTGGACTACACGGCCAGTTGACATTTCTTTCAGTTTTAAACTCTTTCCTGTCCGTGACTGCATTTCTTGGGAATGGTCTGATCCTAATTGCTCTTCGCAAGGAGTCTTCACTTCATCCGCCGTCCAAACTCTTGCTTCGCAGTCTTGCAACAACTGATCTCTGTGCTGGTCTATTTGCAGAGCCTCTGGCTGTTACCTATTGGATGTCTGTGGTGAATGAACATTGGAATACTTGTCGTCACCTTATAGCGGCAAGTTTTATAATAGCTTATATTTTGTGTGGAGTGTCGGTCGGAACTCTGACTGCAATAAGCGTAGACATACTTCTCGCCCTGTTGTTGGGACTGAGATACAGACAAGTTGTAACTTTAAATCGAGCCTACGTGATCGTTTTTACCTTATGGATTTTGCCCGCTGTCCTTTCAGCAATGTACTTTTGGAATCCTCTTGGTATGGCATCATCAATATACAACTCTGTCTTATAATCTCTATTTCCTCTTACACAAAGATTTTCCTCACCCTCCGTCATCATCAAAATCGAGTGCAAGACCATGTTCAACAACCGAATCAAACAAATCAACTGAACATAGGGCGATACAAAAAGGCACTGTCCACTGCATTATGGCTGCAACTGACGCTGGTCGCTTGTTATCTTCCCTATGGTACAGTAACTGCTTTGCGGGCTGAGAGTGGACAATCTGCATCTCTTTATCATGCTTGGAGTTATACAGCCACTTTAGTTTTTTTAAACTCGTCATTAAACCCTATTCTTTACTGTTGGAAGCTAGATGAAGTCAGACAAGCGGTGAAGAACACAATCAGACAAGTGCTTTGCCTTTGTTTTTCGAGTTAGCTCTTGTAGACCAATATGGTGAAAAGTTAATGATGTTTTAAGACTGAGATTTTAAAAGTTCTCGTAAGCATTGTCTGAAATTAAAAGGGGTGCTTATTCGTTTTGATATTTCAGTATGAAATGTTTCTCTAGCAATTAGATAGCCAAGGAGAAAGTTTTCATCATTGCTGTAAATAAAAAAAATTGTTTCAAACTGTAAGTTTGCAACTGCAAATAGAAATGAAAAACAATAAACTGCCATTTTTTACCGCTTGGACTACATCACACAAAATAGTCATAAAGTTAGTCAGTTGGTGTTTTTTGACGTTTTTTTGTTTTTTCGCTCATAACACAGGTAGAAAGAGCGGAGTTCTTATAAGATGGGTGAGTTTTTCCAACACGAAATGTCGTGTACGACGTAAGACAAAAATTATGTACTTAATGACCGTGTCGAGTTCAGCCCTACTCTGGTGTTGCCATGGTTCGTCTTTAGTTCTTAGACCGAAGGAATATTCACAAAATAATTTATTATAGACTCATCGAATAAAACAAGGATACTGTGGGATACGTAATGAACACTCAGGCGGGCATTATTCGAAAATTATGGCTTAAGTCTTCATTGAGGCTTAAGATATATTTCATTTTTTGAAATATGCAAACTTCTTAATTATATTGTTTTATAGATGGCGCATGTTTCTGCAGCTGCGAGTGCAAAATGAGTTTACTACTAGAATACAGAAACTAAAATCGACAAGTGGCATGTGTTTTTATGAGAAGCAGTCGTTTTATAATGAACATAAATTTGGAAGCTGCGCTTTAGTGAGCGATTGAACTTATGTCTGTTTAGAATTTGAGAATTGAATTGAGGTAAGCGGCATTCTTGTTAAACTTTTCAAACCGTGCTATTAAAAACAATGGATTGTGTGGCAAACGTCTTTCTTTCGAGACAGCTCTTCCGTCTTTAATATGAATTGAAGCGTTTATCTATTGAACGAAGATCGACTTCTAGATTTAACAAACGTTCTTGGCGGATTATACCATAGATGAGATAAATGTGTCGTGAAAATAATGTCGATAAAGTTGTTGGAATGGAAAACAAAAAAATATTTAGCGTCAAATTTAATCACTTTCAGGAAAAACGGAAAAAAGGTTAGAACTTCCTTTGTTAGCAAGGCTCGCATTTCTTTGTATAAATGTTAGCGTTTATGTCGCGTCGGAAGTTAATTTTAAATATAGCGTGGGGAAAAATTATGACTTAAGTTTTCATTTTTTGGAACAGGCAAGATTTTTGAAATTTTGTTTTATAGATGGCGCAAATTTCTGCAGGTGCAGGTGCAAAATGAGTTCCCTACCAGAATACAGAAATTAAAATCGACAGGTGGTAGGTGTTTTTATGAGAAGCAGTATTTTATAATGTACATAAAATATTTATTTGGCGTGGGAAGTTAATTCGAAATAGAGCGTGAAGAAACAATTAATTACTTTTAATTAGCTACATTATGGAGAAAACTGAAGTTATCAGTAAAGTTTAAAGTTGAGCGAGTGATGAATAAAAAAAGAGTCGTTTATTTTACACAAACATTTTTGGATAGTTCTCCAACACGGTTAAGTTTCGCCGGTCAAAGCAGCCACTTTCATCCGTGTCACTGGTATAAACGGTGGATGCCGTGAATCATCAGCTGTTTAAATTAGTGATGGTGGACGATCGAAAGATCGAGGTGAGCCACCTTCGACTGAGTAGAATAGACCCATTTGAAATTAAATGCAAAATTAACGGGTGTTGAATTGAATATACACTCGCGAATACATTACAATAACCAGTAGATTAAACTTACGCTTGTTCTAAAACAGAGTATGCACATGATCTTTGCTTACTTTATCTGCCTGTTAGGACTGGTTTGATATATAGATGAAGCCAAGCCTAACAGCAGAACTCCTGGGCCGGGATGTTCAAAGCCCGATTAAGCTAACCCAGGATAAGCGAGAATTTTTATTTGAGTTCTTTAACTTTGCGGTGAGATTTCGGCCTTCTGTTTTTCGGGTCCAAAGAATCTCAAGAAAAATCTATACTTTGGTGAACTTTTAGTCCTGGGTTAGCGTTAACCGGGTTCCGAACAACCCGGCCCTGATAACAGCAAGTTAACCTGACATGGGCCTGCGAACTACCAGCACTCGGTCAGTGATCAACTTCTTAAAAAAAAAACGCGATCTCGATGAGCGCTAACCTCGAGCCTGCGATATGGTCACGTGATACTAATCATAATTGTCAGCGAATACCTTGTTTTGACTGGTGTCAGTTGACCATAACATGGAAGTCCAATATCGAAGAAGGACGCCATAAACCAAGGCTGCATGTCTCTATCAACCTATTAGCTGGAGTATGGCCGTCATCTTGCGCGACTCCGCCGCCGTCGTGCGAATGCGCCCACGAGCAATACCGCTAGCCATGATAAGTAATAGTAATTGGACCAAGCGGAGTACAATTCAGGGAGTAATCGCGCGAGTAATTTCAAAATCGGCCTGGGCCGAAAATTACGAGCGCGATTACTCCCTGAATTGTATGACACGAGCTCCAATTACTAATTAATCGTATCTGTAACAAATTTCAGAATTAAAAATGTCTTTTGAGAACTTTTTTTGTCCGAAAACGTATGTAGTGCGTTTCATAAGTTTTGAAAACTGTAGGAAACATTCCAAAGAAAGCCATTAAGGGCCTTTGTACAAGGAGGGAGGGTTACCCTAGCAAGCGGGTTAACCCTAGCTGGAGGGCAAAAGATAACCCGGGTTTACAAGCAAAATTTCACAGGTAGGGTAACCCTACAACCCCGGACAACTTAATGCGCGGTCACACTCAAAGGGTCTGGAAACAAAAGAAAGTTAACCCGGGTAGGCGGGTTAACCTCACCTGGAGTGTTTACAAGGGAAAACGTTAACCCGCCTGCCAGGGTAACCCTAGCACGCAGATAGGGTAAGCCGCCTACCCGGGTAATCTTTGCTGCTTTGTAAACACGGCGAAGAAAAAAAGAGGAGATGTTTGAGTGCTAGGGTTAGGGTTAGAGTTAGGGTTAGGGTTAGGGTTGGGGTAACCCGCTTCCTAGGGTAACCCTCTGTCCTTGTAAACAAGCCCTAAAACGCGCGCAGTTGACGTGCGAATCGCGTGGGTATCCAATTACAGGTGTCCAATTACAAAAAGTTCAAATTGGATACCTGTAATTGGACACCCAGGTCGCACATTAATTACGTGGCAAATAGGCGCGCGGAGAACCAATCACGATCGAGAATTTCGTTATAGATACGATTACCATGAGAAAATCAAGTCATACGTTTTCTTTTCTTTTCTATATGAGTATGGGGCTCCACTTACGGGCTCTTCAGGCTGCCGGAGCTCCGCTATAAACTTGCGGGATAAGAATAGACTACGAGTAGTCCCTCTTTTGCTTAGTCCGTCGTGCGTGACGCGAAAGAAATTCGCGAGAAAAAAATGGCCGCGCGAAATCCTGGGGGCTAGGAGCGCGCAAAAGGACGGACTACCGCCTAAGCCCAAGAGTTTGCCCTTTCACGGCCGAGTGATTTTTCGGTGTAGGATTTCTCGTCTTGACGTCCTCTTATTATCGCCTGTTGTCAATAGCCCCGGGAGATCTGAATAAAATTGCGTTACTCTACTCTTCAAGTAGCCAGGCAAAACATATGCCGTGAGAAGTATATCTTCGTTCAGTGTTCGTTCAGCGGAACTGCCAAAGAAGTTTTAAAAAGAAAACGGCGAATGAGGCCTCTTGTAACGATTTTCGCTGCGTCTAAAAGTTATTGTGAAAATTTCAACAGAGTTTCAACCGAGAATTTACATTATACATTATACATTATACATAGGAGATCATCCAACTGCGGTGAAATGTTCGCCGATAGCAGCGGAAAGTTTCAGGTGAATGTCCGGTTTCAAGTGAGAGTCCGGTTCAATCTTTCAAATGGACGGCAGAAAGGCCAAGCTCAGTGAATTTATATTCGCTGACTTAGACGATGCTGTTGAGCGGCGAAATCACTAACACGCTCGCAGTCGGGTTAGAGGCAGAAAGCTTTGCCAAACAAAACACTGGATAAATTTAAATATTTCCAAAGCCTGTTGGCAGATTCGCAAGAACATCACGGTTTGCGAAGCGCGATTCCAACGCTTCGATTTGCTCTGGTACCGCTTCGATTTGCTCCGGTTCCAAAACATTCCTGCAAAACGTCACAGGTATCTCGAATGTTGACAACACGTTGTCAACGCTCCTGACATAAGCCAATCATATTTTTGCGTTGTGAGAGCAACGCATAATTCAGCTCTTGGGCTTAGGCGGTAGTCCCTCCTTTCACGCGCTCCTTGCCTCCAGGATTTCGGGCGGCCATTTTTTTCTCGCGGTTTTCTTTCGCGTCACGCACGACGGACTAAGCGAAAGAGGGACTACTCGTAGTCTAGGATAAGAGAGGTGACCAATATTTGTTGTATTGTTTTATTTTGTTTCCCGCTGCTTTTTCATGGAACATGATATCAGCTCAACAACAACAACAACAACCACAACAGCATGATCATGGAATGAGATGTATATATATATATTGTATATCAGCTCTTTGTTTCTTCTTGCGTGTTAATATTTCTGGGTTGAATGCTTTGGATCGCGCGCTTCTTTAACAGTTCTAGAGAAATAATGTTGCATCTGGAGTATCTATGATGTTTCATTTTTCACCGTGTAGATGTTTTGGTTGTCTACTTCGTCTCGGTTGTTTTCTTACCAGTTTGAGGGGTCTTTATGATTTGGTATCAGCACTGGCGTGTTATTTCGCTCCGCCGCTCACGACTACCCGGCATAGTCAATCGAACGTTCGAAAATCGAACTTCATCCAACTAAATTCATTGATTGCATTCGATTTTTTTCGCCAATCGAAAAAGTTCCATGGCCGAACTTTGTGTGAATTCGATTTCCGAAACAATAAATCTTAATCGAACCCAATCGAACTGTGAGTTCGATTTAGTAGGTCAACCGATCTCAATCAAACACAATCCAATGGACTGCATTCGATCGTGTTCGTTAAATAATTCGTGTTACGAAACTCCCATTAACAAATGGTAAGCGAGGAGGTGTATTTTGAAAACATGGCCAGTATCAATCCAATCATTCGTTATAGTAGAGGACAAAATCCAACACATCCTGGATCGTGACCATGTTAACTAATCTGGTCGCGTAATCATTAACAGTTATTAATATAAATCGAGGTATGGGATACCTGACTAATTTTACTCAGAGTGGAAGCATAGTTAATATCTGGTATCTTAAGTTTATTTAGCGAGGAAATTGCTCGCCTCGTCATGACCTGATCTCACTTGGGGGACAGAGCACGAACTTAATTTTAAATCAAATAATTTGGGTTTTATTCCTTGAATTCTAGTTTGACTTTGAAGTAAAGACGACTATACGATGTGGTTTTCGAGTCACACCCTTTGCTCGAAGAAAACAGTTCCCAGAACCGTGAGGACGACAGTTGAATCTGCAGCATCACTCAGAACGAACCTTCATTTAAGAGAACAACGAGAACAGGAGACGACGATCATCGTCTCATCGTCTCGTGTCAAGAAGTATTAGTTGAGACTTGCAGCTATGCGGGGTTCTACTTCCATTGTGTTTCGGGCCAGGGAAGGAAAGGAGGGGAGGCCCTTCTTGGCAATATCACTCAATGATTATCCAAAAGAAACTAAGAAATCGAAAACTCCACTCACCCTCATTGAAAGTCGAGTGATAACGCCCATCGCAGACAGAATGTTGCTTTAGTCTTTACGTTTTCTGCCTTTATCTGTAGCTGCCGTGGGAGACCTCTCCTGGCAAACAATGAACGCTAAAAATTTGGACGTCAGTCCGTCTTTGAAGATACATGGTGAAGGTCAAGATCAATTGAGGATAGACGACGTTTAGCCTGAAATTACAAACGGAGAAGCAAAACGAGATGTACAACACTGCATGGAAAGCGACGAAAATAAAACGGAAAACCAAGCATATAAACCGGAATAGCACTTGTTATGGCGCTGTAGGAATACTCTGTGCAACAGCTACTCTGAAAATTATGCGCTCCTTGAACCAGCGGTGAAAAAATGACGGAGAAAACTTTTTAAATATAAATTAAGTTCGAAATAAAAATGCAAATAATTGGCTAACTCGTACGTAACATTCCTCAAGGAGCGTAATTAACTGACAACTGGGTGTTATAAGATGCAACCAAAGATCCATTATTATCGACCAACGGATTAATGAACGCACTAATCAACCAAAATAACTACTTTTTCGTATCAGCACACGGACGAGGGTAACTTTAAAGTGGGGAAATGGGAATTACCATATTTTAGGTTTTAGTTTAAGAAAGTGGTATTAGTATCCTGAGCATGTGAGACAACGTAGCCTGCAGTGTCAACGTCCAGTCAGTGCTTCTAAACCAGAGAGCATCGTGAGTGAGTGAACTGGAGTTAAGGGTACGTTTGCTGATACGAAGTTGCATCACGCAACACTTTGGCGGGTTCAAACCCAGGACCTCCAGATTAGAGACCCATTTCTCCACCGACTAAACTACGAGCGTAGACGGAAGCAGGCCCTGGGTAATTACAGTTGAACGTGGTTTAGTAACTGTATTTTAATAAAAAAAATCTGTCGAGCACAGGCGAAAACAGGCAAATCGAGAAGAAACGTCATGCAACTTAAATGTGCTTCTGTGTACCTAATAAGAACGTTTCAAATGAGCTTCGTTCGATATATCAATATTTTAACACAGCTTCGAGGCTTTCAGGACAAACATCTATATTTGGTTTTGTTTTCTTTGTATCCAGAACTCTTTTGAGAATTGAAGAACAAAAGAAACTTGCGATTTTGTTCTAAAAGCTTTGGAGCCATGTTAGAATGTTTATATATCGAACATTGCTTTTTGGAAACAATTTACAGATGCACCGTTTGTTGCTCCTTATACAGGAACTATGAATAGCATTGTGAAAAAAACAAAAACACTCCATGGAACCTCTAACGTATTGGCCAAGACAGACAACGAAGCACCAGAGCCTCTAAACACAACATTTAATCTTGTAAGCCGAGTGTACACATCAAGTGAAGCGAGCGAACACATCCGGGATCCCAGATGTAAACTAAACCGTATAAACTAGTAATAGTTCTCACTAAAGCTGCCCCCGCTTTTTTTATAAAATGGAGTGGAGAAAATCTCCTGAGATGACTGTGTATTGGGAATAACTGTTTATTTTTCAAACTTTTTTGTTATTTGACAGGTTTGGTTATTTGAATAAATCTGGAATATTTCATATAAAAATAGAAACTTAAAAAGATATATATTTTGCCTAATATAATAAAAAGTCCTATGAAAAAATATATTGAAACTTCAACATGAACACTATGAATAACATTTGAATAGAAACTTGAACATTAACGTTGTGAATAAAATTTGAACATGAATGTTGTCAATAATATGACTAACTTTGTTTTCAGATAATACAACAAGAGATGCTATTGCACAGTTCATTGTTTCTAATGTTAATGTGCATTGTTGTATGTGTAGTTCTTGATCCTATAGTTGTATTTTAATTGTCCTTTGTTGGTTCATCAGGCTTGTCTTGATGATCAACCATTTCAGTGACCATTCTTCCACTGGTAGATAATTCAAAGTCTATGTTTTCCAGCAACAGCAGTTTTTCCATGAGTTCATCAACATTGTCTTTATATTGGAAGATATCTTCGTCGAGATAATTGCTGATGGTGTTCTGGTTTGCCATAACATTGTACTGTTTATCATCTTTTTCCAATTGAAAGGTGGTGTTGATCTCTAGGTAGCAGTTTCTTACCAGCATTGCTCTATTGCATGATGTGCAGCACACCATGTTTTTTGACTCTGTATTTCCTGTTATCCTGGTCTTGCAGGCTTTGGTGTTGCATACTGCATGTGTGTCAATGACAACATTTTGTATTTCTGGACAGCAAATGCGTGGTTTCAAGGCAGCCGTTTTTAAGGTAGCATCAGTTATGTCTTGTTTTTCAGCAGGTTGTATTACTGTTTCATGTGAAGTGCTCAGTTTTTTGCCATAGAAATGCTTAACCTTGTAGTTGGTTATTTGAAAGAATTCTCCTTCTTTGATCTGCAGTATATGGTCTTCCCATATTGAAATGTCAATTACACCGGAAGAGTCCATCAACCTTCCATCTCGTACTTTGCGGTTTGAGTTGTTTGGGGTTTTTGAGTCCCCATTTCATTTCACAGTTCCAGATACTGTTATTGTATCACCTTGTTTTTTGTTCCTGATGACATCAGCTATACTTGTGACTGGGAGAGCTGCAGGTGGTTCATACTTGAAAGGAACAGACATTGTGGGAATATCTTTGATGACTGTGTTATTGTGCATGAACACCATGCCACTAGATGCCACACGGAGATTGGTAATAGTTATGGGCTGTTCTGCCTGTTGCGTGTCTCGCAACAATTGGTTTTTGGTAGTATCATCCATTCCAGTGGTCATAACCCTTATCATCTGGTTTTTGTCTTCTGAGATTTGCAAATATAGGTCAAGGTAATGATTTGAACCATGGTCACTCTTCCTGTTACCATTAACTTGTTGCACATATCCAGTGAAGCCTGATTTTAAAAAAAAAACAAAACAAATAAATATTTATCATCATGATCATCATCATGATCATCATCATTGTTGTCATAATAATTATTTTTCTATTGCTGCTGCTGCTGCTACTGCTACTAATACCACGACTACTTATACTACTATTAGTGCTAGTACTTACTTGCAGAGGAGGAAGAAGTCGGCGAAGTGGGAGGGGATGACATCCCATATTTTACTCTCTTTTTTGGACTTTGGTGTTTTTCCATGTTTAACTGAAAGACACGGCAGCAAAATGTAAGTCATTTTATTGCTTCACTAAGTGATTGTGTAAAGTATCTTGTGCCAATCTTTCTAACCTGGCTTCTTCCAAAAGTCTATATTTGTAATTTGATGTTTTCTTTACAGAGTGTAGTCTTTCAAAAGTCACTGGTTCAATTACAAGGTCAGAAATTTTGCGAACTCTTGATAATGCCACATATGTTAGACCTGCAACTCTTTCTGATGTCCCTAAGTCAATCCAACATTTTTTAAGAGTTAAACCTTGTGACTTGTGGATAGTCATTGACCAATGGGAATTGCATTCTTTCTAAATTATTACCGAATGAGTTGGAAGAACTTGTTACAGGGTAAATAGGTACACAATTTGGTGTGTCTTTACAAAAACTCGGCCCTATATAATCTTTGTCAAACTGTATAATTATAGCAATTGGTAGCATTGGGGAAGAGTGATTTTCTGAAAAAATTATGTCTTTAACGGTACCCATGGTGCCGTTACAAAGTCCAGCTTCTGTCCAAAGATTACGTGTAAGC
Organism: Orbicella faveolata; assembly: GCF_042242905.1. Classification (NCBI taxonomy): domain Eukaryota; kingdom Metazoa; phylum Cnidaria; class Anthozoa; order Scleractinia; family Merulinidae; genus Orbicella; species Orbicella faveolata. The sequence continues at coordinate 7,134,927 of NW_028301539.1, read as the reverse complement.
ATAACTCTGGCTTGTTTTGATACATAAATTGTTGGTTCTAGTCCACTCATTTCTTCAGAACTCAAGGACTTTGCTTTAGGATTACTGTGGTGTGCATTAATTTGTACAATTGTTTGTTGAAGTTCCTTTAGTCTTTCGTAGTTATCTTTAGCTACTTTTTCTTTACCAAAAGACAATTTGACAGAAGAATTCTCAAAGTTGTCTATATCAACCACATTTTGAGGTTGTCTTAATAAAAGCATATTCCAATCTTCCAAATTTGAATTGCCATCTCTGGCCTTTATTTGGAGAGCTCTAATTCGCTGTTGTTCATCATCTGCACCTCCAGCTCTTTCATTTACTTCAAACTTAACTACTTTCTCAAACTTTTTGTACATGCAGTATCCTTCAATTGCCAAGTCACTATTTGGTCTGGTGTGATACAAAACCTGGTCTGTAATTGGAGGTAACTGAGCAATATCTCCCACTAAGATTATGGATATACCACCAAAAGGAACCGTAGAGTAACCAGTTGCTTGCTTACAACGCCTGTTGATCCAAGCAAACATCTTCTAACCAATAACTGAAAACTCATCAATAATAAGATATTCAACACCACCTAAATCATGCTGCAGTTTTGCCAATGCTGAAGAGTTTAATGGTCCATTTTTTTTCCCTTTGATGGGAAGCTGCAAAAGGGAGTGCAAAGTATATCCTTTTATGTTAAATGCTGCTATTCCAAAGTATGCACACACCCTGCATTTTTTGTTCAGGAGATTACTTAATGCTTGGATTACAAAGCTTTTGCCAGAACCTCCTAGGCCAGTTATTATCATTAATAGTTGTTCCTTGTTGTCAGAGATACATGTAAAGTGGTCTTGTACAATTTGATAAGCAACTAATTGTGCATCATTAAATTTCTTCATATCAACAGGGTTGGGAGTTGGATCATTTTTCAGGGTGTTGCTATTCTATTGCATATTAATCCAGTGAGGCATATCTCCAATTTCCTGAATGGTGTATTTTAATCGATCCTGTTCATAGAACTCAGTTGAACAATCCATAAGTTTGTTGGTTTCATTGTCACCTTTTAATTTTAAATCAGCAAGGATCATCCATTCTTCTCTTTCATTGGTATCAGATTCAATAAAGTCGTCTTTTTCTACAAGGTGGTTTACATATTCTGAAATCAAGTTGATTTGGTGTGACCAGTTTGGTACAAACAATTTTGCATCAGTTGTTTGTAAAAATGAGTTCCATTGGTTAATATAGACAGAATCAGAAGGTTCTTCATTACACCAAGCATCATCAACAGAATTGTACCAAGGCTTATATCTTAGTAATTGGTACCGGCAAAACAAACCATAATTAGGTCCTTTGGGATTAGAGGAATAGTTAGGAAAAGTTTTTAACACAATTGGAGAAGTCCGTTTTGCAATACCTATTTTAGTCTTGAAGTAGTTTGAAGCAAATTGTACAAAATTACAATTGGAAATTCCAGGATGATCAGTTTCAAACATTTTTCTTTTCGCATACAAATCTAGCAATGAACTCTGAGTCTCTAATGTATTATTCTCTGATAAGAACACTTTGCGAGAACCATCAAGAGATGCTGTAATCACTTGAAAAGAAGAACTAACAAGTTTAATTGAAAGTATCTGATGCATTACTTCTTGAATGCGCATATCCCTTTGTCCAACAGCACACATCATCACTTTTCTTATAGCTTTTTTACCACTGTCTACATTTTGCAATTAGCCAGAACAGAAGTGAAGGCATCTTTGGCAACCAATGACATCTTCTCACCTTTAGAGGCATATTTTGCGATGTATTCTAAGCAAGAGTGGTAATCGATGATTACCTGAATATCACAATTAGCTCGCCATCCTTGTAATTGCAAGCGCTGATTGTTATTTAGGCGACTATCATTTCTTTTTGTTACTACTTTAACTCTATAGTGCTCTTTCCCATCTTTAGTTTTGAAAGTTTCATATTACAGATGGGTTTTCTCACAAATTTCCTTAGGAAAATCAAATCTACAAGACAGTTCATCACTTCCCCCTTTCTTACGCAAGCAGTAAGCTGTACAGCAATTGGTATGTCTTTGAACTAAATTCACTAGATTTTCATAGTCATTATCCCAATCATTTTGAATATCTTGAAAACGAAGTTTACAAGGGTGATTTTGTGGCTTAACCCAACTAGTGTCTGGGTTTGTTGGATTTTGTGTTGACATAAGATAGTTACAGATAATAGTTTCTGCTTCTTTGCCTTTCTTAATGTCCTCTTCCTTTTCTAATGATAAATCCGGAGAAAGGTTGCTATCCTTACGTAACTGATTTGCAATACAACCTTTGAGTGCTGTTTGAGATAGGTCACATAAACCAGGGTCACTTTTCAGTTTTGCTATTCCATGGCAGTGAATAGAGCCTCTCTGTACAGCATATT
>NW_028301539.1:6875000-6912500 GCF_042242905.1 Orbicella faveolata | reverse complement strand
TCGTAAACCGTAAATTTGTACGCCGGCTAACACATTAGACTGTCGACGTCTTTGACTTATAATAGGCACAAACGCTTTTAAATACGTAGTTCCTTAAGGACGAATTTTTTTATTGATTCGACGGATCCCCGAATTCAAACTTCCTTTGCCTTGTCCCTCTGGCCGGTAGGATCTTGGAAATACTACCGTCCAGAGGGACAGCTTGTGTATAAGGTAATTGGACTTAAGACCATGCACATTTTTATTTGTAGAATAGTTTGACACATTGCTATTTAGCCTAACACTACACTAGATTATCACTCTACAGTAATATTTCAGTTTTCTGTGATCTTGTCCCTCTGGTCGGTAGGATCTTGAAAATACTACAAGCCAGAGGGACAGCTTGTGTACAAGGTAATTGGACTTAAGTTCATGCACAGTTTTATTTGTACAATAGTTTGATACATTACTCTTCAGTTTTATGCTAGACTAGAATCACTCTAGAGTTGAATCTTTTCAGTTTTCTGTGATCTTGTCCCTCTGGCTGGTAGGATCTTGAAAATACTACTACTGGCCAGAGGGACGGCTTGTGTATAAGGTAATTGGACTCAAGTCGATGCACAGTTTTATTTGTAGAATAGTTTGATACATTGCTCTTACTTTAGTCTTACACTTCACTAGACTATCACTCTACAGTAATATTTTCAGTTTTCTGTGATCTTGTCCCTCTGGCCAGTAGGATCTTGAAAATACTACTGGCCAGAGGGACAGCTTGTGTATAAGGTAATTGGACTCAAGTCGATGCACAGTTTTATTTGTAGAATAGTTTGATACATTGCTCTTTAGTCACACTACACTAGATTATCACTCTCCAGTAATAGTTCAGTTTTCTGTGATCTTGTCCCTCTGGCCGGTAGGATCTTGAAAATACTACCGACCAGAGGGACAGCTTGTGTATATTAGGTAATTGGACTTAAGTCCATGCTCAGTTTTATTTGTAGAATCGTTTGATACATTGGTCTTTAGTCTTACACTACACTAGATTATCTTTCTACAGTAACATTTTCAGTTTTCTGTGATCTTGTCCCTCTGGCCGGTAGGATCTTGAAAATACTACTGGCCAGAGGGACAGCTTGTGTATAATGTAACTGGACTTAACCCTTTAAGTCCCGATAGTGCCATATGGCACAAAATGTTATAATAAGCTTAATATTTGGCCAGTTCATTTCAAATTTGGACGCCAAAAGGATCTTTGAGACATCTTTACATTGAAAACATAAAATCATACCCCCCTCCTGAATCAGACTTGATTAACCACCCCTCAAGTTTTTGAAACTTTTACGCTTTACAATTTTACGGTCAAGTGAATATCTGATAAAAATCTGCACACCCAGAGCTGCAAATTAAGCTATTGTTTAGGGGTATACCCAATATATACAAGGAATAAGGTATTTTTGAACGTTTTCATTTTTTTTTACTTTGAAGACTCCTCAATTCAATTTGTGACACCTTGTATGTCTGTTATGGTGATTTAGGACATACCCCAAACAATACCTTTTAACTGGTACATTACTTGCGGTCTTTCGATCTATGGTTATAATTTTAGAAAAATAAGGTTTTTCTCTCCCGGGCTTAAAGGGTTAAGTGCATGCACATTTTTATTTGTAGAATTGTTTGAAACATTGTTCTTTAGTTTTATACCACACTAGAATGGCTCTACAGTTAAATATTTTCAGTTTTCTGTGATCTTGTCCCTCTGGCCGGTAGGATCTTGGAAATACTACCACCCAGAGGGACAGCTTGTGTATAAGGTAATTGGACTCAAGTCCATGCACAGTTTTATTTGTACAATAGTTTGATAATTGCTCTTATTGCTTAAGTCATAAAGCAGGCTAGAATATTGAGGATTCCCATTTATATGAAAGTTATCAGACACTTGATGCCTTAATAAAATTTATTTTGCATTCACTCCAAGTGAAACAGAGTGCCAGACTGTATTAGGACACATTTCTGACATGTCCAGTGGGTTCAAGTTGTATACATCAATATTTAATATATTATTTTGTGACTTGCATACTCTCTGGAAGGATAGAGGAATCTCTTCAAGATTGTTAAACTTATAGAGTTGGATACTGTTCCTTAGCATTGTAAGACTATCTGTTTATGGAATAAACACAAATTAAAGTAATGAAAATGTCCTTCTATTGTCTTTTTTTGGTGAATGGTGTTCACATTTAAACAAAATAGGTTTAAGGAAATCCTTTATTTAACCAAAATGTATTGCTTAAAGGGCACTGACCTGACATACTCACAAAGCCACTCTCATTGCAAAATGTCCAGTCTATTTCCCTCATGTTTATTAAGCCTGTATCCCTCAAAGGATAAGTCACTTCTAAAGTGAAGCTTTCTAAATAACAAATGTTAATAAGTGTAACCCCAGTTACCCTAAAAATTAATCAGATTGAATAGTTTGCTGAGTTTGCATATTTGTGCACCCATGAGTAAAATTGGGGGGGGGGGGGTAGGGGGGCGGGAGCCCCAGAAGAATAGGGGGCAGGAGGCAGGAGAGGAAAGGGTGGGAAGTGGGAGTTCCATGAAGGCGGGAATCATTTATTTAAAAGCATTAAAATCCTTTCAAAAACAAGAACCCAAATGCTTTTTGACTTACATTTAGCTTATCTTGAGACTTCTGGACTGAAGGAAAAATTAAAAGACGTGAAGAGCTAGAGGAGCAAGCCTGAAAACAAAGCAAAAAAGGAAAAAAAAGCTAAAGGATTGCGCAGCTAAATGATAAGTATGTGTTTTGAGTGTCCTTATTTACAGGGGACGGGGCAAAATGGAGGAGGGCGGGAGTCAAGAGATAAAGGTATGGGAAGCAGGAGAACTGGGAGGTTCTGACCCCCTTTCACCCCCCTCTCCCCCCCCCCCCCCCCAAAAAAAATAAATTGTTAAACAGCTTAATTGAACGTGATTAAATTTTTTAGTCCACACAAAACAATTATATATAAATGGAACAAATAGAACTACAGTTGCATTAGAAAGCTTATAGGGGTTCTTATGATGAAGGTAACAGAGCTAATAATCTCCCACCCCCAGTAACTAGTCTCAGACAATGTAAATGGCATGTGATGAAATTGGCATGAAATAGGCAGAAAATTCAAGTGACAAAGACTGGTGGCCATGTTGGATGACAAGAACAATAAACTAAGCTAATTCTTTTGTTAATGGTCATCCAACATGGCAGCGATGGCGTCAGATATATGCCAGTTAGTTAGATTTATGGTAATATAAATGTGCCAGGCTCTTTGTCTGCACTAAGTCCACTCAAACTCGGGCTCTTTTGACTGAACATTTTCTCACACATTTTAATTGAATCCCTACACATAGGATACACCTAAGCAAAAGAATGATTATGATTGTGGTGTCTTTGTCTGTATGGTAAGCTCTGAAAATACCATAGTCTATCAATTACCATGTCTCTATAAATAATCAGCTTGGCTTGAGTTAATTCAAATCAACGTGTTCATCTTTACCTGAACTGATCACTTGTGCTAGCGATACATTTTAAATTCATTGGTATCATCTATATTTAGTTTCCAGAGCACCTCAGCAGGGGAGAAACTCCTAATTTCAACCAGGTATTTTGAATCAAAAGCAAGTATCAACACTTCTCATCACATGACAAAGTAATGGAAAATCAATTTAAACCAAACAACATGGATACCAACTACACATCTCCTATTCATAACACTTTCTTGCAGAAATTCACTTTGTCTTATTTTCCAGGATGACATTCCCTCTCTCCATGAAGTGATGAAGATGCAGATCTTACAGCAAAAGCTACCAAACTGAAGGAATGTACATTCAAAAGAACTCAAAAGTTCCCATCAATAGTAAAATATTGATTTTATTGCAACAGAGCATGAATAAACTTTTACAGACACCATGAACTTCAGTCCAATTAACTTATACACAAGCTGGCCTTCTGGCCGGTAGTATTTTCAAGATCCTACCGGCTAGAGAGACAAGATCACAGGAAACTGAAAATATTACTGTAGAGTGATTCTAGTGTAGTGTAAGACTAAAGGCCAATGTATCAAGCTATTGTACAAATAAAACTGCACATGAACTTGAATCCAATTACCTTATACACAAGCAGCTGTCCCTCTGGCCAGTAGTATTTCCAAGATCCTACCGGCCAGAGGGGCAAGATCACAGAAAACTGAAAATGTTACTGTAGAGAGATAATCTAGTGTAGTGTAAGACTAAAGACCAATGTATCAAACTATTCTACAAATAAAACTGAGCATGGACTTAAGTCCAATTACCTTATACACAAGCTGTCCCTCTGGCCAGTAGTATTTTCAAGATCCTACCGGCCAGAGGGACAAGATCACAGAAAACTGAAAATATTACTGTAGAGTGATAATCTAGTGTAGTGTAAGACTAAAGTAAGAGCAATGTATCAAACTATTCTACAAATAAAACTGTGCATCGACTTGAGTCCAATTACCTTATACACAAGCTGTCCCTCTGGCCGGTAGTAGTATTTTCAAGATCCTACCAGCCAGAGGGACAAGATCACAGAAAACTGAAAAGATTCAACTCTAGAGTGATTCTAGTCTAGCATAAAACTGAAGAGTAATGTATCAAACTATTGTACAAATAAAACTGTGCATGAACTTAAGTCCAATTACCTTGTACACAAGCTGTCCTTCTGGCCGGTAGTATTTTCAAGATCCTACCGGCCAGAGGGACAAGATCACAGAAAACTGAAATATTACTGTAGAGTGATAATCTAGTGTAGTGTAAGGCTAAATAGCAATGTGTCAAACTATTCTACAAATAAAAATGTGCATGGTCTTAAGTCCAATTACCTTATACACAAGCTGTCCCTCTGGACGGTAGTATTTCCAAGATCCTACCGGCCAGAGGGACAAGGCAAAGGAAGTTTGAATTTGGGGATCCGTCGAATCAATAAAAAAATTCGTCCTTAAGGAACGACGTATTTAAAAGCGTTTGTGCCTATTATAAGTCAAAGACGTCGACAGTCTAATGTGTTAGCTGGCGTACAAATTTACGGTTTACGAACTAGACGGGAAGAGATGTAAAGAAATATACAGCATTTGCCGAACAACTCACCGCTTTACTCTCTACACATTATTCTTAACTTGTCAGGTGAATAAAAACGTACTTGTCTTGTTGATCAACATAGTTTTACCACTGGCAATTCGCATATTTATGTGACTGGTATAGTCCGCCATATTGGAATAGCCGACAATTTCCGAAAACTGCTCGACTCGGAAACTCGCTCCTAGTACTCCTCGGTTGTCCTTCTGAGCGGTAGGATTTAGGCACAACCCTATTAAGCCTCGCTTGCATGCAACTTCCGGCTTTTTTCTGGAATCGGTGTATTGTAAACTACAATATTTGCTTGCTCGTTTACTGCACGGAATTAGCAATGTGATCATTTTAGTTTTACTTTTTGTCTAAATTTATTGAGATGGCAAATTAAAAGACTGTATATTTTATACTTCCATATTTTTAGGTATACCTTCCTTTGTATAGCAACTGTCATTTACTTTCCCACCAGGTTAGTGTCTACACCGAAAAACAAAAGGAAGTGTTCAAAATAAAAACGTTCTCAATGAGGACACATTAATTTTAGAGATTTAAAACTACCAATCAATTGCTACTTTAAGTTTTAATAATTTTGCTTGAATCCAATTCCTTGGGATTGGCACAGACTTTGCCATTTTATATAGTTTATTTAATTAATATTCTAAGAAGTGGAAATTTAGAAATAAATTCAACAATGAATATTAACGCTAAAAACGACATTTCGATGTCATCCTGACATCACTTTCTCAGACTCATTAATAATTCATCAAGTTTAAACAAAGGAAATCATGAAAAGGAGATTGGATGGAGATGGAATTTACGCTAGGTAGAAAAGTTGATGAATGTCACATAGCCAAATATCCCGCTTATACTTGAAATACAGGACAGTTACCATCAAGGACATTTTAAAAGCTCGGTTAAGGGCCCATTAACCGATCTTTTCGAGCCGTTGCTAGGGAAAATTTATTCTCATATAACCTCGTCATTTTTAGTTTCTTCAGAGTTATTTCATGTGTTTTAACTTTTTCATGATCAGCAACACTAGTGTTGATGTCATCAGGCCATGCCCATGGTCATGTGACTAATACTGAAAAAACGCAAAGGCTCCCAGGCAAATTTCTTTATCGGAATTTTTTTCATTGATTTAATGTTTTAATTTAAATCCTCATTACGCTATGCATAGATTTTGTTTCATTTCTAAAAGGTCAGATTTTGAGAGAATTTCAAAATATTAAAAAGTTCGTAATTTTCTGAAAAAAGCATGATTTTGAAAAAGGAATGCATAGCTATGTTTCCAACGTTGGCTTTAATTGAAATCCGTCAAAAAAGGCTGGATTTATAGAAAAACCGCGTTTCCTTTAGCATTTAAAGAAACCGAAAGTGCGCTGATCGATATATATTGGAAGTTACCCTATCAGCGCGTGCGCAATTTACACTACCAGCACACTTCGGTAAGATCAAACAAAGCCACACGGAGTTATCTTTTCTCTTTCTATTGCTCTTGTTTTTCTGTCGTTCTCTTATTTTGTCTTTGCTTGTACTTTTTTTACTTTGCATTTTGAGAAACACAAGAAAAACATCTAAAATGTGAGCGAATTTGGAAGTTATTGAGCTATTTTTATTTTCTGCGCTCAGGCTGACGTAAGTAACCGGAAGTGAAATTTCAGTGACGCAATCCGGTGTGACAAGAAAATAAGTGCATACATTACTTTTTGCCTAGTCATGTTTACGATGCTTTCACTTTAAAGCAAAATGGCTGACAGCATGAACGAAACTCTGGCTGATTCTTCAGCCAGCGGAATAGAAAGGAACTTGGAGAAATTGACCCTAGAAGAGGAGCAAAACACAGCAAGAGACGAAACACCCGAGCCGAAAAGTTACAGCAGCGATACGAGATCGAGAGAAGAAGTAAGAAAAAACCTCTTCGGTACAGAGCAGCAAGATGGGGAATGGCTAGAGAGCCATCCATGGCAAGACAAGACACCAAGTTGCCAAGAAACGATGGATACGACCATGGACATGTCGAAAGTGTACACTGTGTCACAAGACTGGCACAATGTTAAAAAAGTTCTTCTCGAAAAGATCTATTCCAAGCTTTCGACATTTATTAATGAAATGAAAGGACCATCGATTCGCCAGGAGCTGGAAGATATATTACAAATCGATGGAAACTCACTTAAATTAAATTCAACATTGCTGAAGGCGACTGATTTTGAAAAGGTGAAGCGCACCCCACATTTGCTTGAAATAACTCAAAAGCAAGATAATGTTCCATCAAAAGACGAGCCATCTTCTCGTCCATCGGGTGAACTGAAAAAAATCTTCAAGGCTTTTTCTTTAGATCCACAACAAAATCCAGATCAGCCATTGCAAGAAAACTCCTGGTTCCTCGACTGCGAATACATGCTAAAGATGCATCTGCCTGATGACTCATTAAAGTGGTTTAAAAATGACGATCAGCAAGGAAAACGCATCAGAGAAATTAATCCTGAAAAGGAGAATCAAAGATGGATTTTTATACCATCTTTCCGCCGCGCCAAGATTGCCTTGTTAGATTGGCCCCAAGATAACATCGTCACTCAAGAATCCACCATCAGAATACTGGTAGTGAGACCTTCAGAGTTTGAAGAGTACGTGTCTTGCTGCGGGCACGAGTTCCCTATTATATGCCTTCCACAAGATGAAATCGGAGCAGGCTATCCACGATACTGGATCCAGAAAATTGCTCTGCACTTGAAGCTGCAGTTCATCTGGATGATTGATGACAGCGTGGAGTGCTTCTACGAGTATCATCCCAAGAAGAAGCCACCTCTTAGCCAAAATAAAAAAGGAGAGGGGACGTGGAACTACAAAGACTACAGACGAAGAAAATTTGGCCTTGTTTTTCAGCGTATCGAGAACTTGGTGAAGGACACAAAAGATGGAAACCCGCCCATCGCAGCCATGAGCCCAAGACGATTTATGGGGGGAGTTGACCTGAACGATTCATTTGCTTGCAAACCTCCACGAATTGCTGTGTTTCTCAACTTAGCAGCACTGGAATCAAAGAAGGTATACTATCGACCTGAACTTCAAACATTAGAGGACATGATCTTCGGGTACGAATGTGAAAAAAATGGCCTGAAAGTATTCCTTGACAACCGCATTCACCTGCAGGATCATAACTGGCAATTTACCGGAGCTAGGGGTCCTTCTGTTCAACAAAAGCCGACTTAGCAACCTTACTTAATCACTGAAGATATGACACTTGAAAACTATAGCACATTTTCAAGTAATAATTCAAAATGTACATTAGATGTACAATCACTGATCAGTAAGGTAATCAGTAAGGTAATCGTTATCAGACTGCCATGGATAGCTTAAAATTAATTTTTCAATTTTGTTTACAGCCGCTGGAATGTGAAATTGTAACCATGCTGAAATTTTTACGTATCCCAATACAAAAAAAGTCTGGTCTCATTCAATCACAGGGGCTGAGCAAACTGACACAATTCACTTGTTTCATCTCTGATTATCTAGAAGTTTGAGAGAACTAAATAATAACTAATATTGAGAAGCATGCGTGTCTTTTCCAATAACTTATATTCACAACATAGAATTTTGTTTGTATTTTTCAAAACAACATTTCCCGTTTCTAAAAATTAAAAGTATAGGGTTATAAACACTACTACAATCCAAATAGAGATTTCATTTTCCATCTGTTGTCAGTACCCTTTTCATCTTACTTTTACAGCGTAAGAGATCATTTGACTTTGCCGTAGGTACTAAAAGAAACTCTTTAGGAAATGCCAAAACAAGATATACCAATGTTAAATCCTAGTCTGAACATTTTCCCAGTTTCTCCTACAGTGAGAACAAACCATTATTAAAAAGGGAATTTGCTACCTAGCTTCTTCATGAACTCTTAGTAACCAGTAAACAACCAACAAGAAAATTTAAAATAAAAATAGTGACATTAGCTCCTGCAGCCAAAACCTGACTGATTCAAATTTTATTCAAAAGTTTCATCCACAAGGTGCAATGAAAGTCAAAGTTGTGTCCGGTAACCCAGGGCCAGCAGATTTTGTGGTCGGGTGAGTGGCTTCTATCCTTTGGTTGATCGCTCAATTGATCGATCGATCGATTGATTGATTGATTGATTGATTGATTGATTGATTGATTGATTGTACTGTATGCTCACTTTTTGATTAATGTTGAAAGAAAAAATATAGTGGTGGAAGAATTACTGCAAAGTAGCTTTATCAGACAGTGTAAGTATAGTATCACTGAATGTACTAGATATTTCTGCAATCCACAGACTTGTATCTTGAAACGTATTTTTTCCAAGTAGAATGCAACTGTCAATAATTCTGAATAAAGTATTGAAAAATCTAATGGCTGTTTTCAAAACAATCATTTCATCAGTGAACATAGTTTATCCTATGTTCCCTGGCGAAGTGATGTCTAGCAATGCCTGAGGTGGCATCAGTACCACCACTTGACCGGGGGATAGAGTGTTATCGCATGATGTCGCAGCAGCCATATTGATGAGTACCAAAATAGTGAAATGCCCGCAATGTTGGTGAACCAAACCAATATTGTGGGAGTGGAACTCTTGTTTTGTGTAAACCTTTTCTGTTGTTCCAATAAATTTACATGGCCGCTGGCCATGTGAGTGCAAAAACTCTATACACACATGTACATAACTCTAACAAGTTACTGATGAAATAGACAAATAGTTGATTGCAGTTTAGTTTAGCTGATTTGTGGCCTCTCCAGATTAACACCCCCTGCTTCATCGCCAAATGAGCTGAATAACCCTTGGCTCATTTGATGGATGAATTTTATTGAGGTGGCAAGATCAAAACGATCCTGTATCTTCCAATTATAAGTTGAAGAATGTTTCAATATTTTTAGGGTTACCTTCCTTTGTATACCTACTGTCGTTAGCTTTCTCAACAAGCTCGTGATCACAAAGAACTACCAACCAATTGCTACTTTAAGTTTTATTATTTTTGCTAGGATCTAATCTCTTGGTATTGGTATAGACTTTGCCATTTTACATACACAGGTTACTTGATGATTGTACTGCAAGTACGACCCCTCCCCCCCACCCCCTGGGTGTAGAGCCTGAAAGAATGGCTGATAGCTATTTTTGATAATAGACTGATAATTACTTTAGAGCACGTCTCAGATTCCCTGCCACGTTTTTTCTCCATTGACAGTGTTTGATATATTACTTCCAGACATTGACGTAAAATAGACTGATAAGACAAGTGAATTATGACGCCTACTTCGGAATAAACACGAAAATGGTGTTACGACTACGAAAACCTTAACAGTTCTTTACCCACGGTATCTGTTGTTGTTCATTTAAGTGTTGTACCACATTTACGTTTATGTCGAAAAACGAAATAAGCACCCCGTTCATGATAAATGCGCCCTCTCTGATAAGAAAAAGGGAGCTAAACAAAACCACGTCGACAACGGCAACAAGTTTGTCACCAAATAAATTTAATGAGCACGAAAATGGCTGTGCACGTGCGTTATAAATCCTTGTGTATTTCTTAGCCGTCCTCATCAAAACAACAACGTGAAATGACCAAGTTTTGGGTATTTTGAAGAACGTGAGCCACGACGTGTAATTTTCCGACTTTTCTTTAGGAATTGATTGCTGGCCTTACATATTTAGTTTGAGCAAGCTTTTAGATCGATTGGAGGGGTGAACAGATCTAGATAATTGTGAAATTCGAAGGTAAAATATAAATCTCTTTTTTTTTACTAGGCGTCGTCCAAGGCGTCGCCGTCGTCACTGCTTGAGCTCCCTAATATGATAAGCGCCCTCAATGCGCTGGTCTGCCAGTTTTGCAACGTACGGATGTTATTCACGAGTGGCGAAACTTCGAAGAACAGACGACCGAGCACAGCGAACGAATGTCAGTGAGCTTGTGTTTCATAGACAGGACAATCAACCTCTCCTAGACACCTTTATTCAAATGAAGACTGCATTGTTTTCAAAAGAAAAACAAGTAAAATGACCGTCTCGAGGAAGCATTTTCGCAAGCGAATCAGCTGCACGTTTTATTGTATTACGTAATCTAGTTATGCAAACCCTCCACTACGTCTCCGGTTTGCATAACTGTCTCGAATGTTTCAAACCCTCCTTGAGTTTAGATGAGGCTATGTAAACACGGAAAAAGTGCCCTATTGCTGGTTTTCAGTGTCATGCCATTCAAAATAGATCAAAATAAAAATCAAAACCGGTCAATAGATTAAGTCCAGAATCTGGGAAATGAAACAAGGTAAACATGCAAAGACTCTCAATCAATCAATCAATCAATAACTTTATTAATGTGTCAAATACATTCTAGCCGAGGATAAAAAAACCCTCTACTAATAGGGGACACATAAAATAAATAAAATAAATTATAAAATTTAAAAACCTAAATTTGATATTTACAATAAAAAGAGACTAAAATTTGACTACATTATTTACAGTAATTCCAACAATTCTAAAATAATTCATTCGCCAAAATTCTGGTCACAGCAATTTTCCTTATGCGAGACATGCGGAGAATTTTTTTTCCCAAATTTATAAAGATTTGCATGGAGACGCCATGCTGGTGCCCATCCGTATGCGCACCAACATGGCGGCCGGAAACCAACAGAAACATCTGTCACTGAGTTTTGCTACAAAAGCGTGAATTTATCCCTCGAGGAACTCTAAAACATTAAAATAATACTTTTTCTAAGACAGGAACTGTTCAGATAGCCAAGTTCCCAGAAAAAAAGTCACTTTTTAACCATCATGACAGCTCTCTAGGCCCTCATGTAAATGCCGCGTCACGCAAGAGCTTAGAAATTCAAGCGTAGTGTATCACAAAACCAAGAACCCATTCGGCGCGAAATTTGTATGAATATTAGTTTTCAGCTGCTCTTATACATCGTTTGAGTAAAATCTCAGGAAGATCAATGGTTCGAATTTTAGTGACGTCATGCGAAAACCAGCTATTGCTTAATTGTAAACTACAATATTTGCTTGCTCGTTTACTGCACGGAATTAGCAATGTGATCATTTTAGTTTTACTTTTTGTCTAAATTTATTGAGATGGCAAATTAAAAGACTGTATATTTTATACTTCCATATTTTTAGGGTTACCTTCCTTTGTATAGCAACTGTCATTTACTTTCCCACCAGGTTAGTGTCTACACCGAGAAACAAAAGAAAGTATTCAAAATAAAAACGTTCTCAATGAGGACACATTAATTTTAGAGATTTAAAACTACCAATCAATTGCTACTTTAAGTTTTAATAATTTTGCTTGAATCCAATTCCTTGGGATTGGCACAGACTTTGCCATTTTATATAGTTTATTTAATTAATATTCTAAGAAGTGGAAATTTAGAAATAAATTCAACAATGAATATTAACGCTAAAAACGACATTTCGATGTCATCCTGACATCACTTTCTCAGACTCATTAATAATTCATCAAGTTTAAACAAAGGAAATCATGAAAAGGAGATTGGATGGAGATGGAATTTACGCTAGGTAGAAAAGTTGATGAATGTCACATAGCCAAATATCCCGCTTATACTTGAAATACAGGACAGTTACCATCAAGGACGTTTTAAAAGCTCGGTTAAGGGCCCATTAACCGATCTTTTCGAGCCGTTGCTAGGGAAAATTTATTCTCATATAACCTCGTCATTTTTAGTTTCTTCAGAGTTATTTCATGTGTTTTAACTCTTTCATGATCAGCAACACTAGTGTTGACGTCATCAGGCCACACCCATGGTCATGTGACTAATACTGAAAAAACGCAAAGGCTCCCAGGCAAATTTCTTTATCGGAATTTTTTTCATTGATTTAATATTTTAATTTAAATCCTCATTACGCTATGCATGGATTTTGTTTCATTTCTAAAAGGTCAGATTTTGAGAGAATTTCAAAATATTAAAAAGTTCGTAATTTTCTGAAAAAAGCATGATTTTGAAAAAGGAATGCATAGCTATGTTTCCAACGTTGGCTTTAATTGAAATCCGTCAAAAAAGGCTGGATTTATAGAAAAACCGCGTTTCCTTTAGCATTTAAAGAAACCGGAAGTGCGCTGATCGATATATATTGGAAGTTACCCTATCAGCGCGTGCGCAATTTACACTACCAGCACACTTCGGTAAGATCAAACAAAGCCACACGGAGTTATCTTTTCTCTTTCTATTGCTCTTGTTTTTCTGTCGTTCTCTTATTTTGTCTTTGCTTGTACTTTTTTTACTTTGCATTTTGAGAAACACAAGAAAAACATCTAAAATGTGAGCGAATTTGGAAGTTATTGAGCTATTTTTATTTTCTGCGCTCAGGCTGACGTAAGTAACCGGAAGTGAAATTTCAGTGACGCAATCCGGTGTGACAAGAAAATAAGTGCATACATTACTTTTTGTCTAGTCATGTTTACGATGCTTTCACTTTAAAGCAAAATGGCTGACAGCATGAACGAAACTCTGGCTGATTCTTCAGCCAGCGGAATAGAAAGGAACTTGGAGAAATTGACCCTAGAAGAGGAGCAAAACACAGCAAGAGACGAAACACCCGAGCCGAAAAGTTACAGCAGCGATACGAGATCGAGAGAAGAAGTAAGAAAAAAGCTCTTCGCTGATGGCGACAAAACGCCAAAGCGGCAAGATGGGGAGTGGCTAGAGAGCCATCCATGGCAAGACAAGACACCAAGTTGCCAAGAAACAATGGATACGACCGTCAACGTGTCGAAAGTGTACACTGTGTCACAAGACTGGCAAGATGGTGCAAACGTTGATCTCAAAGAGATCTATTCCAAGCTTTCGACATTTATTTATAAAATGAAAGGACGATCGATTCGCCAGGAGCTGGAAGATATATTACAAATCGATGGAAACTCACTTAAATTAGACACAAATTCAACATTGCTGAAGGCGATTAATTTTGAAAAGGTGAAGCGCACCCCACATTTGCTTGAAATAACTCAAAAGCAAGATAATGTTCCACCAAAAGACAAGCCATCTTATCGTCAACCGGGTAAAAATAACAACTTCAAGGCTTTTTCTTTAGAAAAACTACATCAGCCATCGCAAAAAAACTCGTGGTTCCTCGACTGCGAATACATGCTAAAGATGCATCTGCCTGATGACTCATTAAAGTGGTTTAAACATGACGATCAGCAAGGAAAACGCATTACAAAAATTAATCCTGAAATGGAGAATAAAAGATGGATTTTTATACCATCTTTCCGCCGCGCCAAGATTGCCTTGTTGAAGTGGCCCCAAGATAACATCGTGACTCAAGAATCCACCATCAGAATACTGGTAGTGAGACCTTCAGAGTTTGAAGAGTACGTGTCTTGCTGCGGGCACGAGTTCCCTATTATATGCCTTCCACAAGATGAAATCGGAGCAGGCTATCCACGATACTGGATCCAGAAAATTGCTCTGCGCTTGAAGCTGCAGTTCATCTGGATGACTGATGACAGCGTGGAGTGCTTCTACGAGTATCATCCCGAACAGAAGCCACTGGGTTCCTACGCAGCAGACAGACGAAGAAAATTCGGCCTTGTGTTCGAGCGTATTGAACACTTTGTCCAAGACGCCGATGACAATGAAAAGCCTATTGCAGCAATGAGCCCGAGGCGATGGAATCCGCTATGTCGACCTAAAAAGCCATTTTCTCGTAAGCCTCCACAGGTTGCTGTCTACCTCAACCTCAGAGCACTGTCGGAAAAGAATGTTTACTATCGACCAGAACTTAAAACATTTGAAGACATGATATTTGGATATGAATGCGAGCAGAAGGGTTTGAAAGTTTACAGGGATAACCGCATTCCTTTACAAGACCACCAATGGAAGGACACCGGAGCCAGCAGCCCATCAGTTAAAAACATGTGAACCAATAACGGCAGTTAATACCGAAATGTTCAAGAAAATCAAAACAAACATGTCTAATGAATGTGAGCTCTTGAAAGACTTGGAAACTCTTAACAATCATAAAACAATACTTTGTTGTCCTACACGAGGGGAAAGGATTGACAATCATTGCAAGGAATCCCATAGACATGTCTACTTTAGACTAATGAAAAGTAAAAACCGAGTTCCATTGTATTTTGTCAACTGCAATATTTGCTTGTTCATTTACTGTATGTAACTAGCATCACAGTGTTAATTACATTGACACTGAATTAATGTGATTATTTACTGAGGTGGTAGGATCAAAGACTTTGCACATTCCATTATGATTTTCTTTAGTTGAAATATGTTTCAATTTTTTTTTAGCGTTAGCTTGCTTTGTATACCTACTGTCATTTACCTTCCTAACAGGCAAGTGTTTACTCAGTAAAACAAAAGGAAGCATTCAAAATAGAATGTTCTTGAAGTACACGTTGATTTCAGTGTTTTAAAGCTGTTTGCAGATAGCTGCCAACCAATTGCTAGTCCAAGTTTTAAATATTTTAGCTAGAACCCAATTCCTCGGGATTGGCATAGAAATTGCCATGTGATGTGAAGTTTTTAATGACTGTATGTAGAGTCTACAAGGATGGGCTGATAAATACTTAAGAGCCTAGACCATGGTTCCTTCCCAGATTTCCTGCCATGTTTTTTCTAAACCGGAGTTTTTCTCTGGCAGGAGGATTTTTTTTGGCTTCTGTTCAAACAGAGTCTCTGTAAATGTTACAATTAGAGACGCTCATAGACATAATATTACGAATTAGGATCGATAAACTTAAGAAGCAATGAACACATAGCACAGATTGTTAAGGTTGCATGAGCATGCTATATTGGCACTTCTAATAAAGTTAATAAATGCTTGCAAAAAAAGATGTGATCTTCCCTGTGTCAACTTCATCACAACTTATTGCACTGTCTCAGAGCACACAAGGAAAGCTAAGGTAGAATACATGGTCATAGCAGGTGGTTTAAGGTTACAGTATACCTTCAGGGGTGTCTCGCGCGCAAGCGATGTAGCGCGTGCAGTTTAAGCTGTAGATACCTAAACCCCTATATCAAATTAAAGCTTATGGAGCTGGCTATCAAACTATACCAACAATTTTGAAAGAAAATGAATTGTCGAATTTTTCACGACCACTAAATGCGAGCGCCCGAATCACCTTTCGAAAGCTACAAGTCAAAGCGAATTTCGTTTTTCGCCAATTTAATTTTTTCCTCGGTTTTAGGGCCCAAAGTGCTTAAAAAACGTGTCTGCGTTTTGGCATATTCGATTGCAGTAAAAAGTTACAGAACATTTTCGAAATAGGATTAAAAAAATGTGGAGTGATCGTACAAAAATCGCTCTCGAAGAAAAAGTATTTCGAAGTTAACAATTCCCAGACACGCTTTTGTAGTTTATATGTTAAACTAGCCACTGTCCAAATTTAAGAGCAATTGAACAAATTCCCTTTGAGTTGTAACTCTTTAAAGTGTCTGCTTCAAGTGAAAAAATTTATTCGAGAAAACAGCGCTAAGAAAAATTTTCTGCTTCGCGAACAAACTCCGCCCACAAATGCCTTCAACTGGGTTCTCAGGTAACTAAGCCAATCAGTGCGGGGAAAGTTTACTGCCGTTAACCGCCTGGTGAAATTTACGCGCGAATCTCTAAAAAACTCTTGTGTTTCGCAATGCGCTCAAGGAACCGAAGGCAGTGAGATAATTTTTCTGTAGCTCGGTTTTTCTTGAAGCTGGTCTGGCAAAATGGGGAAGACTAAAAAGGATACGAACGCTAGAGTGGCTGAGCGAAGGAAACAAACAAAAGACAGCGCGGAGAGCAACTGTGTGTGGGCAACTGTGCATGGATAATATTTCAAATGGTCTCAATGAGTCCGACGATTCGTCGATATCGGACTCATCAGAAGAGTCTCTGTCAGCATCCCTGTTATTGCTGTCAAGTTCCGAAATTTTTACAGAACCTTTCTTTTCTCTTACCACGAATATTTGCCCGCCTTATACGATAACTATAGCTTCATCCGCGTGGCGAACTTTCGCTTCTTCACTCATTGATGTATTTTCATTCGTTCTTCGCTGTTTTCGCTTTTTCGAACCGGTCCATGGTTTAAACGTGGTCTATGTTTACTTATAACTTAATAGAGACACGCCTAATATCAAAAATGCTGGGTAGTCGGAACAACAATGCTGATCAACTGAGTAGTCAATTCGTGACATCCATATAGGTAATTCCCGCGAAAATCGTCTCGGTTGATTGCATACGCGCCATAGGGATGTCAATCAAGAGGTAAACTTTTACTTCCGGTGAAAACGTAAAACCGCCATTTCTCCGCCAATATTTGGCCTTTTTCAAAATTTTTCTTCAGAAATTAGAGATGATTCTTCGACCTCTATTTTGACCCAAAAATCCAAATTTGAAGAAAATTGCCGACCCGAAGGTATACTGTAACCTTAAGAGCCAATTTGTCCTTTTGTACCTGGTAGTGGAAGCACTTAATTTAGAAAGTAGGATTTTAGGTGGGTGATTTACACACAGACACTAATTTTTCAAAGTTATGATAACAGATTCCTAGGAATCACATCATAAAGATTGAGGTACATGGTGGCCTGGACACTGGTCACACCAAACATCAGCGGCATTCATCAGTGAATACCGTCTGCTTTAATGGTACCCTGAACTGGACAACCCTCAATTCATCATTTCAAGATGTTAATGTTCCACCACTGTGGGGCTCAAAGTTAACGACCAACTGGTCGCACAAGCAACTAGACTTTTTATTTTGCACCTACAATATTACCATAAGTGGTAACACTTGTGCTTCTATACAGCGCAAGTTTAGAACAACTTCCTGCATTGTCACTATGTTTCCCGCTCCAAAAACCAAATATATACTTCCTGATCAATAAAATAGTTAAATCTACCCATTTCCTGGTGGAAGTGGTGGTCAAGATGCCGCACCAGGCATTGATCAGTGGCATTCCTGTATGAATATACCATTTGCTTTATGATCACGTGAACTGAACATTCCTCAATCAATCATTTAATCTGTCAACATTTTAACACTGAAATAGCTGTTTACCTATTCCCTGGTGGAAGTGGTGGTCGAGATGCCACTCCAGGTGTCAGTGGCATTCCTGGATGGCCACCCTCTGCTACATTGCCAAATGAACTGAACATCCCTCCCACAGTGTCAAATGGACCTGGAGAGGGTAGGCCAGGGGATGTGGGGACCCTCAGCATCTGCGACCCTTGAGTGGAGGAATGAATACTGCTTCCTCTCCTGCGCTGCTGTGTGAACAGGAACTTCAATGTTCCACCAGATTTAGGTGCCTAGAATACAGAATGTACAACAGTAAAGCCCCACACAAAGGATCACAACATTTCAATGTAACATATCGCAACATTGCTGGGTGCCATTTTGGCCACCCTGTTGCAACGTGTTGTGATATGTTGTGTGTTGTTGACTCAAGTTTGAAAATGGTCAAATTTGAGCCAACTACACCCATCATGTCGCAACACATCGCAACAGGGTGACCAAGCACACACAACACATTGCACCCAACAATCTTGCAATTGTTTGGCCAGGGTTTCAGCATAATTATAATAGGAATGAATAGCAGTTTTAATTTTGCCCAAAAAAATTAAAGTATTCACCCTTGACTTAGACTTCTAAGTGTAAAAAGAGGTCATCAAAGTGTACATGGTGTAGTTGGATTTTTTTTGTTTGAAATTTATTTTTTCAAACACTTTTGAAAGTGGTTTCCTTTTTTTTCATATTCCACATCACCTGAAACAGAGGATATTAAGTAAAATCCAAGTTCTAACTTATGACAATACAATGGTGCAAAATATGAGTTTTGTCAGCTTCTTCAAATGATAACATTTAAATGCAGATTGCTCCTGAAACATACGTTGGTATACACACTTGTACATAGTTAGAAGTATTTCAATTGTACGTAACATATTAACCAAAATTGGGAGTTTACAAATACAGTCAAGCCCCTTTACAAACACCAAATGGGCACAGTTGCGAACTTATTATAAGAGCATTCCTATTTTGGAGGTGTACATATGTAGAGATTTTACCTACTCAGATAGTTTCAACTGTCCATATTGCATAATTACATGTACATGTATATGTAGGTGCCTACATTATGGAGGTTTGCTCAAGAAGATGAGCAACTATAAAAAGCTAGCATCAGTGTTTAAATTAAAGTGGAAATGTGACATACAGTATTAAGTAGGTAGGTGTGAATAACAAAAAACAGATCTTAGAAACCTTCTTGCCAGAAAGTGTTGGTGGCTTGCTAGTGTACACAAGTCTGTTACTGGGGAAGTCCTGACAGCCCCCAGTGAGTTCCAGTGTTGTCTCTCTTTCATCACGACTTCCACCCTCAAATGGCAGCCACATTGCCCACCGTAACGTTACAGTTTGGTTCTGAGACCGCATCAAACTGCCTGATAGGGATGGCTGAAAATAACAAAGAAGTTAACACAGCTCTTAACAAGGTTTTCCCTAATTTACAGAGTTGTTAGTAGGAGGCATGGTGACAGATACTAACCTTTTTACGTTTTGTTTCAATTAATGGCTGAGCAAATGGTTCAGATGTAACATACTCCAGTTCAAAAATAATGGCAAACAGTGGGTGATGAACAAGTTCTTTGAGCTCCAGTCGACTTCGAAGGACCAAAGAAAGGATTTTTCCTTGAAAACAAAACAAACAAGTATTATACAATCATTCCTGAAGGTTATTAATAACTGTAATTTATATTAATACTTTGTTTTACTCTGAAAATTTAATCCCAGACAAAATTGGATGTTAAAAGTGTTAGTTTTGAAAGAGAGAGGAAAACAGATCAGAAGAACATCTTTGGAGGAAAAAAAAACTCAGAACCAAAATAACAGAAATTTATGTCTCTGCTGGCAGGGAAGCATTTGACCCCCAACACAGAATCAAAGGATAGATCACAGTTCATCTTAGTGAAGGGCTCTCTCTTCCAGAGAGGCTCAAAGGTTTTTTTGGGTGGGGAGTGGCGAACACACGAGGAAATTGGCAAAGAGTCAAGTTGGATTCCACTCAAGTTGAATTTTACTCTTGGCTCACAAATTCCCTTGCCACCTGCAAAAATAAAATGGCAGCTTCACCGCCAGAAATCGCTCACACATGATTCCTGCCAGCTATACTGGCTACTTTGTAGCATCACAAAGATCTTAAAGACAAAATTTTGGCAAGTGGTGCAACAGAATTTGCTTGCAATGTACCTCTTAAAGATGATTGTGATGCTGGCGACTTTCTTCCCGATTTTCCACCTTCATACTCTGGTTCAAGGTAAACAATATGTGGCTCACTTACAAACTTCCAGCCATTGTGCACTGAAACCTGTGTTCAAATAAACATTTTCTACTTAGTACAGAGTAATTCAATGCATATGGGTTATGACTGGGGCTTTTTCAAAACCTAGCCTAAATATCTTCTGATTCAATTTAATAATGGCCTGTTACAAAGGTTTATGACCATAGTCTATGGACTACATTTTATTGATTTGATACTGAATGTATTAATTATATGATTATGGTCAGTTGTATATTTAAATACATTGGGTGATTTTATAAATAATTATTTTGTTTATTATTTCACATTCTATTACATGTAGTTAATTGTAGGTCTAAATCAGCCTCACTCGCTGCCGATCTTGGTAACCTGCATTACTAAATAAAATGGTGATGACATCTGATCATGATGATGGTTACACACCAACCTTAAGTCTCCTCTCAACAACTGAGATCTGAAGGCCATCATCAGGAATGATATTGTTCTGAAGAGAAGGATTAATATGGAAAAGTATTTCAAAAGGTGGCTCAAAATGGTTTCCAGCACTTAAATATTTGATGGTTCATTACAACCACTCTTTATCACTTGATGCTACGATCATGGTATCAAAAAAACTGACCCATCAGTGGTGAACAAGTTGTTCTCATTTTCGTGACACAATAGGTTACCATAGCAACAGTATGACCTGCTAAAAGCACCCTTAATTACAGCTTTAGGGACTTATAATTCAAAAAGAGCACAGTGAAATTTTTTTATATTATCAAATTTTGATAAGCATGATAAGACACAACTTTTAAAGTTGCAAAGTTTAAAAAGATCCTGTACGTAGGGTTCAGAGCTACCTTAAATTTTCAACAATTTAAGGTGGCTCTGAACTCTATGGAAAGGAAAATTAAAGAAGTTCTGTTCAAAAGGTTTGCCTGCCCATGAAAACCAGTTGCCTTCTTGCTGAGAACACTGGTGAAACCTCTGCATACACAAAAGCAATTATAATAGATTATAATTACTAAGTAACATGTAAATATATGCAAAAATATACACCTTGTGAAGCCTGTCATGGTTAAGTATCTGTCGTAATTCATCTTCAAACTCTTCAACAGATGGATACAGCAGAATACTCAACTGTAAATATCAGAAAAATAGGTATATTTTCTATAATGTAATGTCACTTTGAATAGCCTTGTAAAATTATCATATGATCAATTTTCTCTTCATATATACTGCTACATGTAGTTGGTTTGAATTCATATTTTCTAAGTAACCAAGTAATGAATCTTCAAATTTTATAACCTCCTATGAATGGTGGGTATGTAACCATCCAAATTTGACAGCAGATTTACACTTCATTTTGCCAAAATTTGTATCACTGAGAAGCCCAGTAATTTATAATTTATATAAATTTAATTAATATTAAATACATGTAATAGGGATCTATTAATTCAATGTATTTAGAGATATGAAAAAAAGAGTATTCAAAATTGCTGGATAAAAAGGAAAATTAACAATATTAATTACAATAACAAACAATTTAAACAGCAAGTCACATTCTGATTTCTAACTGCTACCTTATTTATAAAACTTGGGGTAGTCTTGGCCAGCCTGGGTTTCTTCAAAATGTCAACTATTCCAGAACCTATCAAGAAATTGTCAAATTTGCATCAGGGATGCAGCTAAGAATACTAGTTCAGCTCATTAACACGCCTGCTGGTATCTCTGGCATTTGCAGCTGCAAAGTTTTCACAAGTCTGTTTTTGTGTGAAGTTACAGCCAGAATTTAGTTCTCTTTGACAGTGTTTGAAATTAGCCAGCAGCCAGCCTTAAGCAATATCCCTGTTACATACAAACTAAGGCAATTAGAAATTGATATTTATTTGATAGATTTTAACATGATCTTTTTGAATGTGCTTAAAAGAGTTCATTCACAAAATTTTGAGTTATTTTGACCATGTACAAAATTCAGAGTTGGCCAGGGTTTGGGGGTATGTGGTATAGAGATTTTAAATCAAGTATACAGTATTTTGATGCCACAATTGGGCCTTTTGTGGGTATAAAGTATTCCCTGTTTTTCCAAATTTTGGTATTTTGCATAAATTTGAGGGTAAATTTTTGGTATAACAGGTTTTTCTTTTCAGTTACAGCTGCATTTTGGTATACATGTACATGTACCACTAACCCCCATGACAAACCCTGAAAATTACCATTAAATTGAAGGAAACTTGAAAATAATAGTTCACTTCACTAAGATAGAATAAGCCATAGAGGAACAAGGATGGTTGAGGATGGAGAAGATTAAGACAGGTTACAAAAAACGAACTTGAAAAAATTCCGCTAAACTTTTCAAGATGCGCAAACCATGACATAGCTCCTTTAATACTTTTCAATAGATTGTCAGTGGAGAATTACCGTCAGGTTGGGGTTCCAAAACTCCTGGAACAAAGTCATCCCCACTCAAGACAGCATTTTCAGGAATCAGATGAAACACTCTCTCCAGTGGCGGATGGATTTGAAGAACAAAACTCAAGCTGCATCCCTCAATTGGAAGCAGACTGGGTGAATCTATTTAGAAAGGAACAAGCAAACCACAGGAAAGCCGCTATAAATCTATAAATGTGCTAGGTTTTTCAAAAATTGGTGAACAAATAGCAAATAGGTCATCCACCTTAGCACAGATTTAGTTCCAAAGATATGACAACAAAAGTTGTTACTTATTAATTTGCTCTATAACCCAATAATTTCATGTTGGAAATTAATATAATAATAATATATTATTACAAATCAATCATGTATATACAATATTGCTTTAATAGCACGTGTTTGACAAATCAAAATTCAGACATGACGTCCTCTAGGACTTTCTGGTCTCTGTTGTAAATTTGGCCTTGATACAAAGAACACAAGACCAAACAGGTTTGACAAAAATGTGGGTCATTGGCTTGAAATCATGTGACTGTACATTACATGAGAGCGGAGTCAAATGTGAGCATTTGTATGTTACCATGAATCACAGTTAAGAAATAGAAAACATGTACCATGTTTCTATCGAGTTACAGAAGTACAAGTGTTCCAAGTTCTCCCAAGCTTTCACAAGTGTTTCTATAACTTGATAGAAATACAGAGAACATGTTTTCCATTTCTCTTAGAAAACACCGCGACAAAAACAAAGAGAAACAACTTGTTTACTTTGATCATCAAAATGTAAATTCTCTTTGCTCGCACCATCATTATGTCAAAAACTTGTGCTAGTTCCGTGTTTCTAACGAGTTACAGAAACACGATTTTTAACCAATCAGCATGCTTATTTACTTAGGGCTGTTTTCTAAATTCATTTAAAAAGCCAAAAGTTCCTGTATTAAACTGTTATATCAGTACCTTCAATTGTTTCAGAAATGCAGAGCAGACCAGCAGGTGAGCCACAATACAAAGGAATGCTGATGAGAAACAAAAATGAAGACAGGTTAATGTTGAAAAATATAATCAATAAATTAAAATTTATTTCAAAACTTGCACTTATCTAATAGAAAGATTTTGAAGTTCTTTGTGCTCATTCTTATTTTATTTTCCTTCCCAGTAGAGGAACCAGTTAATAAAACTTTATCTAAATAAACTAGTAGACTGAGTAGTTTAACTAGACTAAGTAGTTTGTGAATAACTACCTAGTCTAGTCTATAATCACTAGATCAGTATTAATAATGAATTAATAATAATAAATTAATATAGTCTGCTGGCAGCCGGTTTTACCTCTAAGGATGACACTTAGATGAGTATTTACTCATTGTGAAAAGGGGCAGTATGGCTTCGGCCAAGTAAGGAAGAAGGCGGAACAAGGGCGGTATGGCAGAGCAGGGAAGAAGGCCCACGTCTTGTCCCATTCCCCTATAGGCGAAAACATCTATCCTCATAACCCCTGCTGAATTTTGAGAGAAAAACAGACTCCCAGCAGTCTATAATTAGTATAAGTATTCTGTAACAGACCATTCCTGAACCTCTAAATTTAAATACAAAATTATTAGAATGATTAATTAATATTTTCTTAAGGTGACATACCATACCTTTTGGGTTTAGGCTGTCGTGTAGTAGTTTCAGTCAATTCTGAGACTCGGTCAAAAATTCTGATCAGAGTCCAGCCACATCCAATACTTTGACCATTCACTATAATTAATAACAATAATTATTTAATATCTATTTACTTATCAGGAAGTAAATGTTCGTGCACAGAAAGACGTAATTCAACATGTTGAGTTTTCCTTGGCCAAGGTATGTAACTCTTAATTAAAAGTGCTTCCCTCACTCTAGGATTAAACAGGTACCACTGAACTTCAGTTATGCCTGGTAATTTATCAAACTGTTGTGGGATAACCTTGCGATGGACTAGCATCTGATCCAAGTTGCTTCATGCTATGGGAACTGAGATAAGGTCTGGTGACAAGGGTCACTTTGGTAGAGTCCTTACACATCACAAAATCAATGTATTTCCCCAATACTGCATATTTGTATTCTCGGTATTGGAACTACATGTGGCTTGGAATGCAATCTCATGTGAGGGGATATCATTAAAAAGAGATTTGCAGTCCAATATCAAGAATACAGATATGGCCTATTATTACGTGCCCCTGCTCAAATATCACACGTTCAAGTGGTGAAATATGAAATTAAAAAGCCACCCATCTTACTAAAAAGCAATCACAATGAATCAATGAATGGACCTTTGCTATAAGTTTTGAGGACAAAATTATAAGACACTTGGTTTTTGAAAACAGAAAATTGCAAAATTTCAAAAAAATTCCCTGAGCAGTGAGTCACTCCTGACCAAGAAACATTAAAAGAAAATTGACTTTGTAAGTAATTAGTAACTAGTTTTCAGTTTCTGGTCCAGAGGGTAGACTGCAAGGCAAGTAGAACAAAACATGCCATGAATCCAATGAATGCATACAAGCCAAACGGAGATTTGTGTAAAATGATGTTAAACATGTTATCAGTAGAAGAAAAATGTTAAATGTTGAATGTTGATAATAGTGTTTGATGAGCTTAGCTACAACTGGCTAGTTCTCAGACAGGCATTGAGACATTCTGCTTAAACTGAGAGAAAGAAACATTTCAAATGAACACAGTAGGCGTAAAAATCCCAACTGGTGGGAGGCAGACCAGTTGGCTATTTACAAACAAGACCGAGGAGTTGAACTAGGGTCTACCGAGAAACAGCTCCAGCTTAGTGGTCAGAGCAGGACTTGAACCTGCGACCTTATGATATCAGGTCCGGCACACTAACCACTTGGCCACGCTGCCTTCCTAAAAAAATGAGTAAAATTGAATTAATTGGCAGAGGTACAAGTATGTATTTTCAGTTTATAATCTATCCTTTACCTTCTCCTGAGACTTCAACTACTCCAACACATGTGATGTCGTGTAAGGATGAGTAAAAATAGACAGCCTGTTTTGAAAGAAAAATTACTCCTAAGGGCACTCTGTAAGGAACCCTCACAACACTTTTACCAGTACAGTGGAATTCCAACTTGTCAAATCCCAATTAATTGTTCAACCTTCCCAATAACTCGAACTGTTAAAAAGGTTGTTTCTCTCCCCTCAGTTCAACACTGTTTATTCCTGATTTCTCAAACTACCTGATTTTTCTACCCAATTTTTGTTTGAAGGTTCAAAAAGAATCAGGATTTCACTGTATTACTAATTAAAAACTACTTTAGTTTATGTTGCATAGATCTTCCAAGGTCACAATCTGACTTTTTCTATCTGTATAAATTTAACTATTGACAACATTTATTAGTAATAATACATCATCCATTCCTGTCCCAGAAAGCTCAATCCTTAAGATCAGCACAAGGAATAAGGATGTCTTATCAGCTGGTAATTAAAAAGCTCAAAAATGCTATCAGTCATTATTTTTAAAGCTGACCAATTAGATTGCAACCTATGGGGACAAGAATATAGTTCATCAAATGTTAAATAACAATTTATAGAGTTGAAGTTGAAGTTGAAGTTTATCCTGAATTAACTTTATCCCACGTTTTAGTATGACAAAGCTCAGGCATTTTTTTCTTACAAACCTCATCACAGACAACTTTATGCCTGCCATTTTCTTTCCCACTGCTTGGAAAGTATGGTCCTAGCCATGTACTTCCAAAAAAGCACTTATTGGCAGCATCATATAGTGTTAGACGCAACTGGAATTCTACATCTTGGGGGTTGGCATCCTGCTGAAAAAAAAAAAATAAATAAACATTTTACAAAAAGTGACGTTCTCGACTTCTTGTGAACCCTTCAAATTCAATGATTGTTTAACAAGCATGTAAGCTTATAAAGGAAGCTGATTCAGTAAATGTGACAATTTATGGAATCCCCACACCACCACACAGCTGGTAGTTTGTAAGTTATTATGTTCAAAACTTTTCAGACCAATTTGATTTTTGTTTTCCCATGTCTCATATTTAGAATCATGATCACGAAAACTTCATTGAACTAAAGTAGCTTAAAGTCTTACATGCATGTAAACATTGTTAAATTACTGAATAAGACAATACCTACATCATTGTTAATTTTAAGCATCAAGAAGAGGTAATGAGAAATAAATGCATTACGAAGTAATAATCAAGCCTCTAGCTGTACGTTACAGTAGCTATTAATTTCCAGGACAACAAACTTACGGAAGCTGGCGGTAATGAAATCCCGATTACAGATTTCAACAAAAGACAGAATGGGACATTAGGCTTTGTTTGTGATCCTGACTTCCTCCTGTTGGGATGGACGGGAATAAGTCGATTATTTTCGAAGAATTCTGGCCAATTTTCCTCCTGTTCTTCATCCGCCATAACAAACCATGGCGCCAATTTGAAAATTTGTAAACAGTGCGACCTCGCTCGCAAACTGACCGTGTGGAAAAAGGAAAAACTGCGAAAACTAGGCTCCACTGTTTTCCAAATATGGCGGAATTTTCCTTATATGGGGAAATCACCACGAGAGCTGGGTGTCTTCTCTTGCAGAAAATGGCGGCCTGAGAGCGGGCAAATTCTCCGAAAGATTTGCTGAATTTCTACGCTGTTGTCACCACAACCTATTGAAAGATTACCTGGATATTTCCTTTTACGTCTAGACTGTTTTATTCAACATGATAGGTGGTTTTTTCATCTACAATCACAAAGGAGAAGTGCTAATTTCTCGAGTTTACCGGGATGATATTGGGTGAGTTGTAACAGTTTAATCAAGTTCTTACCTGCACAGCTGCTGTAGTGCAGTTTAATCTTGGTTATTCTGAAGTTGAGCAGCCATCTGATTGCGGGTTGATCGAATCATTCAGTGCTGTATAAAGACAATTTACTAACGTGAAGGTTCTCTTGGGTAGTCGAGCTGCAAGCCTCGTCACGTTTCGGTTTAAACGCATGCAACTGTTTCAGATTTCGATCATAACAACTAGTAAAAACTTGTCAAAACCTCCTTTCCCCCTTTCAATGTTAGAAAATAGGAAAATAGGACAATGCATTCATGCGTCCGTACAAATTGTTTTTTCAACGTTGCACAGGGGTGGGGAGGTGCAAAATGTGTGAAAACTGAAATGTTTTGACACTTTTGACGAGGCATGTGGGTTTCTCATTTCAGTGAAACCTGAGATCTTGATAATATTTTTTATTTAGCTCAATAGTTACCTATATATACAGTCAAACCTCTCTACAACAGCCACCTTGGCGACAGAGGAAAGTGGTGGTTCTAGAGTGGTGGCCATTATAGGGAGATAAGGATGTAATGTGACACCTGTTCTTTTCGGGGGTACAACATTTGTATTTTTGAAAAATGCTAATCTTAGCTTATAAATACGTAACACAATGAAAATATAACAAAAGAAAACCTAGATAGAAACAGAGATCAAGGACAGGTAGTAAGGATCAGGTTTGGTGACCATTTCCCAATAAAAAATGTAGTTTTGTATTTACCGTTCGTCAGTAATTCATTAACTAGCCATTGTTAAGAGGTTATTTTGGCAATTCGGATGCGCTTTTTGGCTCTTACCATTGTGGAGAGGTGGCCATTGTAGAGAGGTTAAAATAAAAGTGAATGTATCGACTTTCCGCCATTGTAGAGAGGTGGCTGTTAGTGGATGTTCGACGGTATACAATTTTTGTTGTTGTTTTTCATAGTATCATTCAATTCATACACAGACATCAGTCACAATTTTATGCATGGGGTTGCCTGAAATCTTAATTTCCAGTCTCTCAAGAATCACAGTGTGACTACTCTGAGCTTGGTAGCTGATAAATTCTTTGCAAAGTGACTTATGAAAACCGTGGATGTTAACCCCAGATCTCATTGATTTAAGTAAGCAGCAGTGATTAATTTGGGAAGAATTTGCTTGGGTGCCCTTGGTCAGAGTAACCAAACTGCCATGCCTGGCAAATGCCTGCAGGTAGTGTTCTAATTGGCTGAAGTCAATGATACTATACATGTGAGTGCATCTGTACATTCAGGGGAAGGGGAGAATGGGCTCTTTTCCAGGACAGCAGTGGGTAATTAAGCCTGACTTAGAGCTACGCATCTCGACCTTCCATGTTACTTTTCACTGCTTTTGTCAACTTTTTCACTGTGCTCATTTTCAGCCGAAATGCAGTGGATGCTTTTCGGGTAAATGTCATCCATGCAAGAGGCCAGGTAAGGTCACCAGTTACAAACATTGCCAGAACAAGCTTCTTCCATATACGACAGGGAAATGTCTGGCTGGCTGCTGTTACAAGGCAGAATGTTAATGCTGCTATGGTGTTTGAGTTCCTCAATCGCACAGTGGAGATTATGATTTCTTACTTTGGAAAAGTCACTGAAGAAGGAATCAAGAACAACTTTGTCCTTATTTATGAGCTCCTTGATGGTTAGTTCAATGTTTCTTTGTTGAATCTATTTCTCTGCTGACTGGTTGGCTGACTGACTTACCGACTTACCGACTGACTGACTGACTGACTGACTGAGTGACTGACTGACCAACTGACTGACCAACTGACAGAGAGACAGACAGACAGAGGGACTGACTGACGGACTGACTGACAGACTGACTGACTGATGAATGGATCAACTGACGGACTGAGTGACGGCCTAATGGACTGACTGACTGACAGACTGACGGGCAAGAGCAGTAATTTCAGGCTTGATTCAACTTCTAGAAATAATTGATCTGGTGATTTTTCTATAGAGTTTGTCTTAACTGTAGACCTCACAGAATTCCTCTGACCAAAATACTGGACATTCATGATTTTGCATCAGTACTAACCTTAACCTTGTCTCTTTTCTTGTGGAATGCAGAGATCGCTGATTATGGATACCCCCAGAAGACTGACACTGCTATTTTGAAAACATTTATCACTCAGCAAGGTATCAAGACACAGGCAAGTCAAAAGCTGATTTTAATAACAAAATTTGGGGTCCAAAAAGCAAGGGCCAACTATTTTTAAAAATAAAATATGCGGGTTTAGAGCTAAATTTGAATTTCTGTGGGACTAGCTAACCAAGGCCAGAGCTTAATCCAATGTCCATAGCATTAAGAAGTACTTAATTATTTCTGTAATGCTGGTCCATTGCAAGGGGTTATCCCCAGCATTAAATTCACCAGAACCTTTCCCATTTACAGACTAGGAGGGACAGAGGAACTATGAGAGTAGAGTGTCTTGCCACCAGCACTTGAATCTGTCCAAAGTCCATCCCATTAGGCAACTGCACATCCCAATCAAGGCTAAGCACCATCTAAATTGTATAATTACTACATCATCTACATCATACATGTAGGCATAACAGGTGTGACCACTGGTTATAAAGTAGTTTACACACTCTTACGTGAACTTTCTATGAATGGTCAGTTCTAACTGGTTTGCTTGCAGGCTTCGTATATCAAAATGTGGTTTATCAAAACAAACAAGAAGTTTAAGAACCAACCAAACTGCGTCATATTCCAAACAGTTTGGCAGAGATAACCTTTCCCTTGTAGAAACCACGGAAAAAAACATGATTTCATTATTCGTCTGTTTGTTTTAGACCCGAGAAGAGCAAGCTCAAATCACCAGCCAAGTAACCGGACAGATTGGTTGGAGGAGAGAAGGGATCAAGTACAGGAGAAATGAACTGTTCCTTGATGTACTGGAGTCTGTTAATCTGCTTATGTCACCACAGGGTTTGTTGCGTCACCAATCTCCAAACGTTTCTTGTAGTACTTATTAGAATCAAGCAGGGTTTCCTGCTTGATGCTTAAGATGGCAATAAATGATGACAACTTTCCTAAAGGACCAGCCATTGGTATGAATGTCCTTACTACGGTTGCTGATATCTTCTGCCATCAGCTTTGAGCAGGTGCTCTGTTCATAGATTGAAAGAAGAAATTCAGGTCATTCTTGGGCTAGTGGTCTGACAACCAATCAGGTTTTCAGGGCACTGCTTGTTTACTGGGATGAAATTCTGATGCATAGACGCTTCTTTGCTTTCTAGGTCAGGTTCTAAGTGCCCATGTGTCAGGCCGGGTTGTGATGAAGAGTTTCCTGTCTGGAATGCCCGAGTGTAAATTTGGCATGAATGACAAATTGGTTGTTGAAAAACAGAAGAGTGGAACTTTAGACCCATCTCTTGATCCACAAAAGAAGTTAGTATTACAAGCGTTATCTTATAAGCTAGAGTTAAATGCAGGTAAAAACACAGTAACCGTTGAACACAATGTTTTAAGATTCATTTTCAGATTACAGAGTAATAGTGTAACTATATACTTTTATTTGAACTGTTGCTAATCATTGCCTAACAAACTGTTAAGACCACGCAAGTTTTTCAACAATTTGCTCAACATCTCTTCTATAGAAATACAACAAGCAAGTCAGGAATTGCTATTGATGACTGCACATTCCACCAGGTTTGTAAATTATCTTTTATACTCTTCATCTTACAATAAGTGTACCTCAGATGAACTGTAAGTGGTGACGAGAAAGGGTCTATACGACACCAGAATGGATAAGCCAGTTTTAATTAACAAATAAAGAAGCCTCGACTGTGCTCTGTTCTGTTGTAAAGCACGCAGGAAGCGGTAGAGCACGAAAGAAGTGTAGGGGAAAACACTCGACTACGTCTCGTGTTTTTCCCTACTTCTTGCATGCTCTACCGCTTCCTAAGTGCTTTACAACAGAACAGAGCACAGTTGAGGCTTCTTTATTTGTTTTATGATAAAGAATCCGATAATTTCCCCACGCATTTGGCTGAATTTTCAAACCAAACTTTATTTTCCAAACGGGCAAAAGTGGCATCAGCCGTGAACTGTTCTCTGATAAAGCACGCTAAAATAAGCCAATCACAATCGTTGTTAGAATTGTTCAAATAATTTGATTGGCTAACGAAGCGACAGCTGTCAATCATAAACTGGACTTCAGCTGAGCTTTCAGTTTCAAGTAATGTTTCGAGTAGTTTGAGCGGCTTTCGAGAGAAGAACGATGCCTTCGAAGTTCGCTTTTAAGTTAAATTTTAAATATGGATCTAAAGGCAGGTGAAGGTTTATAGCCCAGAGTAATCCAGCCATATTGTGGCCCATGAAAACGTGCACTTTTCCAGTGGAAATTACGAAACGCGGAGCTCAAAGCTTGCGGATGAAAATGGAAAATGCCGGCCAAGTTGAATTTGAAAGGAGCTACAGTTATTTACGGCTTGTAGCCGCATGCAGCAAGACTGCCCGAACTAGCGTAAAAGTTAGAAAGACTAAACGGCTCCCGCTGGTTGTACTCCGAGCACAAAAGAGAATATCAGAGCAAGCTTTGCACTGACCACTCGTCGGTTCACCTAAGTTCGCTGAGATGACCGGAGAATGAACGTTACTACACTACATGTAAGTGTTGTTTGAGCAGTTGAGCATTTTTACAAAAATAAAGCTTCTCATCGTAAACAGAGACAGTTCAGTTGTTGTTTTCTGTCGTTGTTTTACTTCTTAAGTATAATTTCTGCCTTCATAACAAATATAATGTCTTTTATCGAAGCACTGTTTAGGTTGAGAATTTGTTTATTTCGCTACGTGTTTTGTCAGCAGGAATCTAGCAAAACTTGTTATTTTAGTACAGTTTTAACACTAATGTTGCTAACAATGGTCTCTGTGAGCCATATTTGCTACAGACAAATAGCTTGTTTCCATTGCATTTGTCTGAATCACAGGGGATGTTTAATTTGGGTCAAATTTGTCAAAATTCCCAAGCAAAAATTTGAAAGCCAACTTACCGTCATCAACCCGTGCTCTGTTCTCTGATAAAGCATGCTCTTTCAGCCAATCAGAGCGCACGTTATATGGAAACTTTATTATAAAATGTTATATTTCATTGCTTGTCATGCTTGGAAATTAGAGCAAAACCTTCCTGAGTGGTTTCATTAAGGACCAGGTACAGGGTATGTTGACTGGCTTTGAAGACAATTTTGCCCTCCTGGTCTGACCATCTAGAGGAAAGTTTTTCTTATAAAAAAGATTAAGTTCAAAATGTTTTGCCTGCCTGTGAAAACCAGTTCCCCTCCTGCTAAAAAGGTTAATGAAATGCCTGCTTCCTCAACTTCAAGTTTGACAGAAGTTGAAGAAAATGTGTGATTAATCTTTAAAACAATTGTTCGTCTCTTGTACCTGTATTTCCTTGTTGGTAGAGATGAAAATCTTTTCAAACCCTCTCTTGTCTGTTTGCAGTGTGTTAAGCTCAGCAAATTTGAGACAGAGCGTGCAATTAGTTTTATACCACCTGATGGAGAGTTTGAGCTAATGAGGTAAGGAGATGTAATTCCTTGGCATATCATTGCTTCTTTTGCAACCTGTATGCAATGATACAATGTTTGTAATGTGTCTTGCCCCATTCTTGTCCTGAGAAGCTGTGTAGCTTACAGTTCTTGTGGACACTATGTCTAGAGAATTTGAACTTAAGCTCTGTTGAAGAGACTCAAAGAGCACGTTGAGTATTGAGTGATCGAACAAGGTTCGACAAGAAAAATAATAAAAATACATGTGAAGAAGAGCCAAGTGATAATAAAAATACAGGACAGAATATAAAGAATTACAAATGTTTCCTGACTGTAGAGATGACAGTAGTAAAGCTAGGTAGAGTATAGATTCCGCAACAGTATTAACTTGAAGCTAGAGAAAACGTTGAAAAGATTGGCGTGCTAGGAAACCGTGGCGTTTGAATAGTCTTAATTTGCATTAGATATATGGCAAGCTAAAATAAAAATTCGCACATGGAATCTTACAAGCTGTAATCCATTTGGTCAGAATCATGTATACAGAGATCAGATTTGAATAACCGGCTTCCAAATTGGAACCTGCCAGAGCTTGAGACGTTTTAATCCTTGATGCTTACCTGAAGGATTTTGGCCTTGACTTATGGGACAAGAATGGACTTGTCAAAGAAGACAAGAACCCAACAAAACGACCCTGGCAAGACTGAACTTTCAATAATTATTGCCCAATCTCAAACCCCAACTCACAGACCATCATTAATAATGTTAGACTACCAGTTAGGTTAAATTAACACAGGTATTGATTAATTTCTTTCCTCCAGATACCGCACCACTAAGGACATAAGTCTCCCATTTAGAGTTATTCCCTTAGTGAGAGAAGTAGGAAGGTCACGGATGGAAGTAAAAGTAGTCATCAAGTCTAACTTCAAACAGTCAATACTGGGTCAGAAAATAGAGGTAAGAAACAAGACGGATACCTAATTTGTTTTGCCCAGATTTAAGCGAGAGAACCTTGTGGTTAGAGTCCAATGCATCAGTGTTCCATTTAGCATAATTTTATTAATTCTGTAGTTACATAAGGGATGAGTTTTGGGATAGAAATGTGGTGTTTTTTTTGTCTTTTGTTGTTCTTTGTTCTGTGGCAAATTGTCTGCATGCGAGGCCTCACGTGAATGGCTCAATACCCTTTGAGAAAACAACAGAAACAATGCTAAAACAATAATGGCTGCTACATTGTGAAGACAAATAGAATTACAAACTTACATGAGAGGAGCTGCTCTTTCAAAATGTCATATTTTTTCCCCTTATCTTTGTTAATTTTTTTAAAGAAAATTATGCAGACTTGAGCCTTGTACTGTACTGTTTATTACTTCTGGGGTAGTGGCTTGGTAGATGACATTGGTTTTTCCCAGTCTAAATGAGTTATCATAATTAAATGATCATTATTTTATATTACTCATTGAAGCACTCAGTACAAAATGTAGATGTAAATGCTTATTGGGGTTTGGGAGTCAAACATTGGCATGTACCCATAAGTCACAAAGGGTGGAACTTAGTAAAATGGATGTTGACATGACAACTGAATTGATTGACAGGTGAAGATTCCTACCCCACCCACTACAGCAGGTGTTCAAGTGGTTTGTATGAAGGGAAAAGCAAAGTATAAGGCCAGTGAAAATGCAATTCTTTGGAAGTAAGTAGTCTCTGTTCTGCATCTTAACTGATTGAACCTGTTATGTTTGTTGGTAGAAACGTATTACAGACAATCAATTTGTGGACTTGGGATCTTGTTGTCTTGGGTATAAAGTCATCCACTCTCTGTCCTTGATAGCACTGAGTTCAATAAGCTTCCATAACTTGCACTTGTAAAACAGCCAGTGTCTCTGTCTTCTATCAGCTGTTCTGCTTATTCGTACTCAGGGTTCTCACTGAGTGCCAGCCGCCAGCTAAAAGAGCAGCTACTTCAATTTCTAATCTTGCCTACCTTTTTTTATGAAATAATAGTATGTAAGTTGTAAAGAGTAATTTATAGAAAACACAGGTTTTTTGGAAAGTGACTGAACCCTGACTGTGTTTGTCTCAGGACAGTCTAGGCTGTAGCTAGAGATGGGACATTGGGGTGGGGGGTGTACATTTTTAATTACACTAGCGCTTTAGGATAAAAATTGAGGAAAATCTTTGTAATGCCTTGATATTCTTGGTGTTTTTAACTTTTCCAAAATTGATTTTTTTTTTAGGAAATATCTTCAAGAGAATGCATAAAATAGCATTACATAGCCTGTCAATTTCAAACTTTTCTGTGGAAGCATACCCTCAGACCTCCTTAGAGGCTTGTCCATTCAGCACTCAAATCAGTGTCAGCTGTCTTTCATGAATCTAGCCCTCTACTCCCTAAATGAATGAGATTCAGAATCCTGCATATTATTTCTTTCAGCATTTGTTCATATAGCCTTTACATGATGTAATTTGCTTAACTGTCTAATTACTGTTAAGAATAATTTGTAACTGTTTTAAGGGAGTATTTCCATCAAGTGCTTGTTTGAATTGTCGTAATGTTTTGGGTTTTTTTTTTTTTTTACCTTCCCTGGCCTCTGCTCATGAAGATTCTTGTCTCCGTATGTTGCAGGATAAAGAGAATGGGTGGTATGAAAGAGTCTCAGATCAGTGCCGAGATTGATCTGATGGCTACCAAAGACAACAAGAAATGGGCCAGGCCTCCAATATCCCTGAACTTTGAGGTAATAATAATACCTATCAACGGCACAAGTTACTCTTCGATAACAATGCTTCTATCCAGATCACATGGACTGCAGTACTGACTGCAAAAAAAAACCTTTCAATACAACCACCTAGCTTTAATACAAGGGAGACCAAGGGTAGTCAGTGGGGCAAGAGAAAGTAGAAAGAGCAATGAGAAGTGTCTTCTTTGCCGATTTTGTCCTCGTTGTTTTGGCCTTCCGTAGCTCCGCAAACTGCTCTAGGTTTCCAAGGATTTAATGCAAGTAATGACCACTTTGGAAGGCCCAACGTTGGTTGTTTGTTTACCCTGGTCTTAAATAGGCAAAACCAAAACCTTGTTTGGGATGAAGCTAAAAAAAGGAATTGACATAGCCGTCGAGACAACGTGGGTTCAGCCTATCACTTTCATTACGAGCATTTCCAACATTCAAACCACAAAGCTGTCAACCTGTCTTAACACTGCTTTGCCTTGACACAATGCTTGTAACAGCTCTCGAGAGAAAGCACATGTATTAAGGACACTGATTTGTTATCGTGTTTTTATTTTCAGGTTCCATTTGCATGTTCTGGGTTGAAGGTTCGGTACCTGAAGGTGTTCGAGCCTAAACTGAACTACAGTGACCATGACACCATCAAGTGGGTGCGCTATATATCAAGATCAGGCCTGTACGAGACAAGATGCTGAAGCTTTATCAATCTAACAATGTAGTTCCATTCATATTCTATTTTATCCATTTCTGGTAATTCACTGCCTTGTCTTTATGAAGCTTTACTAAGGGCCAACATCGCAAATTCAAGTCAGTTTTCAACATCCTCAGTTTAAGGAAAATGCTACATTTGAGACTTCATGATTAGTCCTGAGGAGAACAGTTAGTGTTATTTTCTCCGCCTCAGGAAACACTGAGATTCTTGAGAGACAAAGTTAACTGGTTTCCTTAAGGACCAATTATTAATTGACTTGTTATATAGCACGACGAAGACATAGAAAATTAAATTTCACGTGTAACAGAGGGGGTAACAGTGTATATTGTTACTTTCTGATGTCATAGATCTTGCAATATTGCCCGCGTAGACACTTTTGGCGGGAAACAGTGTTATTGTTACATTTCATGTGACCTCAAAGTAGCCAATAGCCAATGACAGCATGCGCTGTTGGGGAAGAAAATTCCAGCTATATATAACGAGTGTCCTTGTTGTTGTTAATGACAAAATTTTTTAAAAGCTAATTTGTTTAAAAGGCTAAAAAGATTAACGTTTTCGACATTACATTTATGTCATCTTCAGGGTAAAAAAGCCGTCCGCTATTTGCATGATTTGTATCCGTTAGGTAATTCACGATGGGAACAGTTTCGCCATGAAACTGTGAATTTGTTTGTTCAAGCCAAGCTGGGTTGCCATTGTTGAATCATATGGCCTTCCAGAATTCTTCGTTTGTGAAAAGATTGGACCGCGCAGAGTGTGCGCCAGCTAAAAGAATGCAAAAGATTCTCGCGTAATTGACGGGCAGGTTCAAAGTCATTCAATCTTTAGCAGTTAGTGTTTCATGCATCGTTCTTCATCGCCGATCCTGACACGTGTAATGAGCTGTACCAAAGTGGTTCCGTATTCTGAAATCACCTCTAATTTACTCCTACAAGAAAACTGACTATTTGATTTGACGTCTGTTAAGAT
>NW_028301539.1:6650000-6707500 GCF_042242905.1 Orbicella faveolata | reverse complement strand
TGGTCAACCGTTAACTTTAGAAACTCCAAGGGAGTCATTAATTAACTAAAAGATTTGCTTCAAAACAGAAAAAAACAATTAGTTGTGTTATCATACCAAGAAGTAGACCAATCACCGAAGCATTTGCTCCAAGTACCAATATCTTGAATAACACTGCGTCTGTGTACGTTTCTCTTGACACTAGTATGTCCTCTGCTGGGACTCTACTCACGGCTCCAACAGCTAAGTTGACAATAGTAACGGCAAGAGATGTGGACATCAATCTGTTCTCGAACGCATCTTGCATGGGACGGATCCAGGAGAAAAGCATGCCATACATCCCGGCGATAACCAGTGTTAAGCCAATGTAAGATCTGCTCTCTTGTCCCACCAGAATCAGAGCGGATGTAAGGATGACTTTACGAGACATTTCAACAAGTTCCCAATACCACGAACGAGGTTTGTAGTTTTCGAAAAGAAAACGCAAACCTGTGATCATTTCCATACCATCACCTGGTCGTCGGCATGATTCGGCGTCCTTTAAGGAAACTATTATCCTTCGTTGTCTCCAAAGGGCGATGAACGAGGCAGCAGGAAGGGAAATGATGTAAGCAGTAGATATGTACGCCCCGACGAGCAAATAGTGGTAGCTTAGACCCTGGCATTGAGTGCTGTAATCTGCTTTCAGATATTTTCGACAAAACTCTTCATTTTCATCTCGGCAAAGTTCTTGACAAGCAAGGGGCAGGACAGCGGCTGTCTTGGAACACGTGCTCAGGTACGTCACGTACAGGAAAAAGAATAAATACCTGTACACAAGTTCTTTTGTCTGTTTAAGTCTTCTTGACTTCTCTTCATCCTCCAGGTTTTGACGTTTTAAGATTATTGCTTTATACACTGCGTAAGAAGCAGCAGAAATACCGATGACAACAGAATTCACGGCCATTATTGCAAATAAGCTTCCAAATGCATCGACCTGCAGTCCTTCAAAGAGGCATTGAATGGGCGCAATCTGAAGTATGTTCAGCTGTAATACTCCTGAATATTTGGCGATAACCTCCAGGGAATCTGGCCACTTTAAGCCATAAGTAACCTGATAAAAGCCAATTATGATCTTAAGTTTAGAGAAGAACCTGTCTATTAGGGGGATTTCTTCGGCTTTCTTATCTTTTTGTTTGCTCTTCGAAACCACCACTACAGCAACTGTCAACAAAATAGTCGCAATTATCGACAACTGTGCCGCAATCCACTTCTTTGTTAGGCATCGTGTACAGATCTGTAACTGCTTATAGTATCCTGAGCTGCATACGGCACAAAGTGGACCTTCGTACCCGGTTTTACACGGAGAATCTAAGCCACCTTTGCAAGATTCTTCAACTGGGCACTTGTAAGGCGTTGGCATAGGATAAGTATATTTTACACTGGAAGCATCTAACGCTGGTGAAGATGACAACATATTTGCAATAAAGAATCTGTAACGTTCTTTATGTGTCTCATTTCGCCATTGCCACCAGTGACCAGATTTCAAAGAAGCATAATCATCCTTGCATTTCAATCCTTGTCCACATTTGTAACAT
Organism: Orbicella faveolata; assembly: GCF_042242905.1. NCBI lineage: Eukaryota > Metazoa > Cnidaria > Anthozoa > Scleractinia > Merulinidae > Orbicella > Orbicella faveolata. The sequence continues at coordinate 6,705,944 of NW_028301539.1, read as the reverse complement.
TTATCAAACATATCTGTTCGATACAGTCCTTTTAAGCATCGACAGGCACGATATCCGGCAAAGAAGTCAGTCTCCGTTCCTATTGAGAATTAGAAAAAAAAGTGAATATTATTTATTTATTCATTCACCGTGCGCGCAGTCCGTAAGTCAGTCGGTCAGTCAGTCAGTCAGTCAGTCAGTCAGTCAGTCAGTCAGTCAGTCAGTCAGTCAGTGAGTCAGTCACTCAGTCGGTCAATCAATGATGCATTCATGCATTCATACATATATGTATTTAGACATTCAGTCAGTACATAAGATTAGTCTTGTAAACAATATGCTGGTCTAGTTCTTTATTACCTAATGGACAGGACTTGCAATCTTGAGAACTCGTTCCTGGTGTTTTATCAAATGGGACGAACGAACCATTGGGACATCTTTTGCAATTTTCTTCCACGTAACCGACATCATCGGAGTAAAATCCTCCTAGAGAAACAGCATCTATTCTTTAATGAAATTGAGAACTGGGAATCACCCTTATATCACACCAGGACCAAAGATCGTGCATCCTGAACGTAATCTTTTACAAAGAAAGAAGGTGAAAACTACATGTAATGGCGGAATCTGATTTTTTTTGAGAAGTTGTCTCTTATTTAATCGTGCCAAAAATAGTAGAAACGACGATACCTGCAGGAACCAAATGTTTGTTACGAATACAAAACTGCACTTTTTGACTCGTGGGTAGTCAACTGCCAACGAAGTATCATTTTCAAAGAAACAATTACAACGAGAAAGCATCTCATTTGGATGAATAGTGTTCATTCTTGCAGTGGTGACACCTCTAACATACCCGGAGGGCACTGTATACATCCTTCAGCTCCTTTGGAAGAAAAGTTGGAAAATGTTCCCACGGGACATGGTAGAAATGTATAAGAATAATTGTCACTGTTGCGTCTGCCGCTGAATCCAGCGGCCACAAGAGCATCTTTTAAGAATGGGCTCTCCTTCCAAGTGACGTTGATTTTTTCATCAATAGAATTCACGGGATTTCTAGGAGGGAAAGGGAGTAATTCCTTTATTATTTAGAATTTAGTGGTGTACCGTGTGGTAGCTAGCAAGTCGATAAAAACGCTAACCCACTTGCGACGATATTATTTTTATCCACACATGTGACGCATCATTTTTGATATCACTTTTTACCCTTTAGCTGTACTTAAATCTGTAGGTGTATGATCGAAGCATCTTCGGATCTTCCTCGGATCGAGGTCTTCGGTATTCTTTGTAAATCTTGGGTAATTTTCAGAAAATGTTTCGCGTTCGAACAACGATTGAAGAATCATCGAAAATCTTGGGAAAGTGGTCGAAAATCTTCGGAAAATGGTCGTAAACGTTGTTGTTGGTATGCTAATGTATGTGGGGATTTTATATAATACTAAAAACTACATGGTCGCTTGCAGATTCGAAATTTTTCTTCCCACGTCGAAAAATATCTCAATCATTCGCTGTACTCACTCGTAAAATATTTTCCAACGCTCGATGATTGCATCCTCTATTTCATAAATACAGAACAGGTGGTCAAAGGAAATGTTTTCGTATGTCATTAAAATTACTAACAGATATATCGTGCAGCGTCTCAGACCTTGAAAGTCGTATTTTAGTGTCCTCAGGGTACGATGTTTTATAACCCTGAAAGAAAAAAAGAAAGAAAAAAGAGAGAAACAAAGAAAGAAGGAATGAATGAACGAACGAACGAACAAACGAACGAAAAAAGGAACAAAAAAAAAAAAACGAACGGACGTACTAGCGAACCAATAAGTGTAAGTGTGTATGAATGAATGAATGAATAAATGAATGAATGAACGAACGGATGAACGAATTTAAGAGAGAATAGTAAAAGCGGATTCGGTATCACTAATTAACCCTTATTAGCTTCCTTCTCTCAAAATTTAAGGTGCCTATTTGAGAGACCATATGTTTTTTTACAACTGGCTTTGCTCTAGACTATCCTTGGTGGGATCAATGTCAAATTTTTACAACTTATTAAGTATAAATTAATGTATACCATGTACGTGGGCAACGAAAAACTTAGACACTAATACTACTGTTTCTTCATCAGTGGTATCAAAGACAGTTTTCTTCAGAACTTTTTGTATGTGTTGTTTGACTCCATTTATTTTTATTCCAATAAAAGTGACTATCAAATCAGAAACTGGTTAGGTTTGATTCTCAAATGGTCGGAAGTGGCTTGCTCTCACTCTAACTCCCTCAAGAAAGTGAGAGCGAGCCTCTGAGAGTAAAACTTTAGACTACTTTACATTTGTAAATCAAGACCACGGAGACCGATGAAAGACTCGAGGCTCAATATCTTCAGTTTTGTCCGGAGTAAATATCTACGAAAGAGAAATATTGCAAGTATATGAAAGAAAATCAAAGAAAGCAAGTTTAAAGATAGCCATGTAAAATCTCCTGTGAAGACATCCCTTGCATTGCTAAATTTTTTAAATATAAACCGTTTGACATTTACAGCTATGGCCAGGTGTACTGAGCGCTATTTGTAGCTGAGGTAAACTAGTGTATCTCGACGGGTTATTTTTTGTAAAAGTAAAACGATCATTCATGTTTTTCTTGGAATTGTTACTTACATTCTTAAACTTTCGGTACCAACAGTAAATGCTTCTGGTTCAATCGTCTCAATGGGATTGTCTGAAAGTAGTCTTAAAGAAGAAATATAAAATTAACTTAAGGATTGACCAAATTACTTACCTGACTGACTGACCGTTTGATTCAGAGACTGTGTGTCTTACTGACTGTGTAACTGTACAAGTGAATGGCTAATGATTTCGACTGTCCAACTGTCCGACAGCTGTCCGACTGTCCGCCTGTCCGCCTGTCGGACTGTCTGACTGTCTGACTGTCTGACTGTCTGACTGTCTGACTGTCTGACTAACTGTAACTGTGTGACTGGTTTGCTGTGTGACTCTGTCACAGTGTGACTCTCTAACCAAGAACAAATTACCTTAGCCAGTTTTAGGTGACACAAGGTAACCTAGTGTTCACAGTTAAAAAAATGCTTGGACGTTTTCATGGACACACCGTCCGAAATTTATTTCTCCTGCATCTTAAAAATTGTTTGATCTGTATTTGACGGAAAATAACATACATTCATAATGAGTTCCGTATTTCTCATAAAAGAATGTTAAAATACTCACAGATTTGTAAGAAACACGTTGTTCGTAATGGTTCCATTTGATATAGCTCTTATCTTGTTATTGTTCAGAAATCTGGAGATCAGTCAGTGAACAGCACTTGTTTTTAATAAACTCAAATCCAAGGTATAACGAAACTCTAGCATTTTGGTTAGTCCAGCAGATGGAAAGCGTAGTATTTATCATTGGCAAACTCCTAAGTCTGACAGGTTAACCAAAATGTGTCTATCATGGACCAATCTGTAGTCAGTCCTGAACTAAGTTTGGGAACAATCGCATTGTTTTCCTGTGATACATGTGTTTTTGATCGTAACCTGTCAAACAAAGTCATTCCTTTCACAGAACGTGTTCTAAAGATGATCAGTAACGGGATTAAACAGGAACAATTCATGTTCCACGTTTTAGTCGATGAAACGAATCATTAGCTGTTTACCATTTACACGGAGAAACCGGTTCGTCAACGGCTTGTGCGAATTGTAAGCAAAAATGCGTGTTGCTAAGTTCAGCTCGGACTGGCCATTTACCATTAACTCAAAAAACCCCAATTTACCGAAAGAAGCTAGAAAGGTTTCCATCTGATCATAATTCCAAGATGGCGGCGAAGAATTGCAAATGTTAAGTAAATTTTCCACCCGGAAATTTCGGATGGAAATTTTGGATTACCTTTCAAGAAGTTCGTTTACTTTGAACATTTTCAGGTTAGGGTCGAGCCAAAATTGTCTTACCATTTACATTCTGATGGAAATTTCCGGAATTTTCAGGTAAATGGCAAACAACCATTGTCTCTCAATAGACTACCATAGTCTATTGAGAAGACGAGAAGTCTTGTTCATCCACTTCGCTGACCTTTTGTTTTAATAATGAGGTCTCATTTAAGAAGTGGGAACTTTAAGTTAGCAACTGATCTGTCGAAATTCTCAAAACCGTTGCTTTCTCTCACATACTCACATAAACAGTATGTTCGCCAAAGAAGAGAACAAGCCCTCTGGTAAATATTGAATCTTGTTGAAGGAAAGATCCCTGTGAATTAAAAATCTCTCATTACATCTCTTTTCTTGGCGTCTTCTATAGCTTATGGAATTTCTTATGTATTATAGGAATGGGTAGAGTAGAATAAGATTATAAAGTGTATATGAGATATTTTTTGTTTCACTTGATAGAATCTACTTGAAACATGATATGGAAATAGAAAATTAATTAATTAATTAATTAATTAATACATTTATCATAAATTAATAATAATAATAATAAATTAACCAATCTTGATTCCCTATGGTGCAATTTTTGGATTTCTTGTTTTGTATTAGATTCCTACATAATTTTCTATTTTACAGAATTCAAGTTTAACAGTAAGCATGTTTTGAAATGTTTAAATACAAGATGGTCTATGCTAGATGGTCTAGCCAAGAAATGCCCCACACTTACAGAAAATTAAGCTTTTTCAGAGCGGAAAAGACATCGCTAGTAAGGTTTTGAATATTGTTTGATTCCAGTTTTCTGTAAAGCAATCATGGTATTTTCTTTCAGAAAAAGAAAATTGAGAGAATTTCATGTTTGTGTTTTCCATGCTAAGTTTAACTTTCTTCTAATCAACAAACCCCGTTACATTCTCTACCAAGATGTTTCACCATAGCCAAGTGATATTGCACATTCCTGACTAATTTATGTATATGTATGCTAGTGAATGGGAGTTATTGTATATATTTAGGTAGTCTTGGTTCCTACAGGAGCTTAACCACTGATAACAAAATCAAACAGAAACACCTATTTGAATTACAATAAAAAGATGGCAGTAGATGTCTAAAGCATAGTATAATTCACACCAAATAACAAATATAATGACACCTAATCGCCTTGGAACGAGATCCTGAGTAAGTAAAATGTGGTATTACATGCTCAGTCGTTACCACAAAAATCTTTCGGGTAACGTTCGGATACCTTGATCGATCGATCCTCGCAAAATCTTTGGGCAGGTTTCACTAATCCTTGCAGATCATCGTAAATTTTCGTAAATCTTTGGGCTATTGTTGAAATTCGTTTTGGTTTTCTGATCAGTCTCGGTAATCTTCGGAATTCTGTGGGTAGTGTTCGACTGTATCCTTATCAGGAAACTATTACAGTACAATCATAACTTCACGAATAGATATTGTGATAAAATGATATAGGATAGGTGCCAGTTACTAAAAGTTACCATACTTCCTACTTCGTGAAGTGATATCGCATCGTTGAATTGATGGTATTTATTTTGTTGCGTAGGGCAGATACATTGTCACCCGCGCTTAACATGTAAACAACTGATGTGGAATAGATTCAACTTTGGGTTTTGTGTTTGATAAACAGTGTAATTCCTTCAACGAATGAAGACTTCTTAGCAAACTTCTTATTAAGTTTAAAGGAGCTTAGTTTATCGCAAGTCACAATTCGTACTGCGTACAGGGTAATTTCACTCACAGTATTTGCAGCCTTGTCAGTTTAGCAAACGCTCCGGCAGGTAGAAACTCAATTGCATTTGAAATCAATTCGCTGAAAAAAAGGGCTATGGTTTGTCAGTCATCGTTTTCGTTCATCTCGAAAAAAAGAGAGGCTACCTTCAGACATAAGTGTCCTTTTACCGTTGTGAGTTGCTATGATACCACTATCTTTTTTACTATCTTTGGAAATTTCTTGATAAGAAAATTGCTATTTAACTAAGTCTAATATTCTTGTACTACATGCAAACATACATACACATTATTTCAACTCGAATTGTCAGAGTCGCTCTATTGAGCTAATATCTTCCAGAAAGAAAAATTCCCAAATCAATTAAAGTATTACAAAACATAATTAGAACGCTGAAATACTAAAACTTCATTTTCTTTATGGCCATCCTGAGCTCTTTTAGTAATGTATTGTTCTCATACTGTGTGGGAGCGAGTTCCAAATTTTTGCAGTTTGGCATCGGATACACTCGAGTCCATAATTTGTTGTTCCTCGTAAAGGTAAAGTCAGTATGTTCTTTCCTCTTAATGAGTGACCGAAGTTACGAGAGAAAAAAAAAAAACAAAAAAAAAAACAGCTCTTTTAGATATTTCCGATACGTAGAGAAAAAAATAAGCTTTTGAAAACTACAATAAGCATTTTGTGAATTCTTCCATTGTATAAGGATGTCATCTTTGCTCTCTTTAACAAATCATTGTAACATCATAACTGCTTCTAATAATTCCTATGTTGGTTCCTGCTGATTTTCGATAACAGTTCACTTACAGACGATACATCTGCCTTCTCAGTGTAGGAAACATGACTTCAGGTAAAGCTCTAATAGCATTGTAGGACAAATCTCTAGAAAGGAGCATTTTAAGAAAACCTCTCAAGTTAATGAATAATTCATCAAGTTTAAACTCATGAATAAACTTCTCAAACTCATGAATAATAATTTATCAAGTTTAAACAAAAGATATCATGCCCGTGACGGTGTTTGGATATCTGATCTTAATTAGCGTAGATTTGTACGATATTACACCTCCGTTTTCTCCTTAATTTTACTTTTCATTGAGAAGATATATCAAACACCCAAGACAGTGTTTGACAGCCTTTCCACACACTTCGAAGCTCGTCAAAAATACCCCGCTGCGCATCGTATTTTCAGCTCTCTTCTCCGTGTTTGAAAATATAGTCAAACACGGTCTTTTGTGTTTACCTCAACAACGATGAAATAATTATGAATTAAGCAACACGACACGCTTGTTCTTTCTCGTTTAGTTGTGATGAGCAATTTTACGTTTTTCAACGACAAATGGCACCCGCCCCAACGCAAGCACAATTTTGTTCCCTTTGAAGAAATAAGCCCTTGCTAATTGATTCCAAATCCCAATAAAAATTTCGCCTCAAAGCGATTTATTTGGGACATGATTTTGAACCCATCAGTTCACTTTAAAATGAATTTTCATAGGTACTTTGTTATTTCTACATTCTCAAAATTATGTCGATTCTACATTCAAAATGGCCATCGTAAAGCTGGGGTAGTTTATTCAAACTATTGATTGTTTCTTCTACCGGCTATGAGATGCAACATTGAGGGTCAAAAGGGGGTTAAACCTGGCTGGTTAAAATTTAAACTGACATCTTAGAAATGACACCAATGGCTAAGATCTGCGGTAAAACCTACTGATACACTTAGCTATTATGAGCCTCAGTAGCATGTTAATGAAGCTGACATTTTGAGTGTCAGCCCATCTACAGAGCAAAGTTTGCTTTGAGGAAGGAAAAATGCTTTGACGAAGTGCTCGCACTCGAAACGTTGGCTTTGCTAACTCACCATGGTAGTTAATTTACCTTTATATATAGCAAAGTGTGGCCCGCAGCTCAACAACTTCTTTAATAAACTCATACCTTTGTTTAAAAATTACTTATAACTGAGCATTGAGCTTGTATTTGTACTGTTAAATGAGATTCCATCACGCTCATCCAAATCCTTGATACTAGAAAAGGAAAATGACTGCAGGAATCATTACTGCTATTCGAGTAACTGGGGTTTAGCTGTTTTATACTTACAGCCTATTGAGAAGTGTCAGGTTGTTAAACACTCCATCAGGAAGAAACTGGATATTGTTTTTATTCAAAACACTGTCAAATTAAACCGTTTAAGTAAGGGACTCATTGTTAATATGCCATTGTACGGGAAACACCCCATTCAGTAATTAATGATAACGGGTATTTCTTTTCTTTAAAATAATCACTGGTCCGTGTTATAGTAAAACCTAAATCATGCCGTTGGCTTTATCCTAATAAGGATCTCAACAGAGTAATTTTGCCTTGAATTGGAAACGTATTGAATACATTGAATAACGATAATGACGGTCAGTAAATGAAATGTGTTCAACGGTCAGCTAGTTTGCCAATACTGGCAAATGCCGTCTCAAAACAGAATGCACAATGAGAAACGAGTGTAGGAAATACACTAGGGAATGCAACAGAGATCGCACTAACATCGTACAAGGGAATGTACAAGGAAACTCATTGGGGAACGCAAAAGGAAAGGCCTGGAAAGCAAAGAAGAAATACGGGGGAACGGGGGCGTTGTAAGCGATATCTTGATGTACATGCACTTACAGATATAGTAGCATTTTTTGTGAGGCAAACACTTTGCCAGGTAGATATTTTATAGCGTTTTCATATAAATGCCTGTGAAGGGAAACAACCGATTTTGTTATAAAACGGGCCCATTCATTTATATTTTTATTAACAAGACACGTTATTGTGCTAAACCTAGAATTTTTTCCTTTTCAAACCCGTCAATAGAAAAAATATTTCTCATATATGACTAAAGAAAAAAATGCCGTTTGTTCGGCTTTGTTCGACTGTATTGAACCTGTAGTACCTACGTACCAAAAACCAGTTGCTCAGAGCTACCTCACGGTTTGCTCATCGTGAAAAGTTTGGCCTAAATTTTTCAATTTAATCGTTTGTAATCCATGTTAATCTTCTCCATCCTTAACCGTACTCTTTTCTTTATGGTTTACTATTATCTCCTTGGCTCTTTTCTATCTTACTAAAGTACTATTTTCTGGTTTTCTCCATTTTACAGGCAATTTCGTACGTGGCTAAAATAACTCAAAATACCGTGACTGAGCTCCTTTAAGGAATGGACAACCTTATCAGTGCACCAGATAAGCCCTAATCTCCCCTGAAAAATGTGAAGCAGCGGGTGTGGGTAATACAATAATAATCATTGATAACAGTGATTGCAACGCTGCGGTTCACTTACAGCGATCGCAGATTGTTCAGAGAAGAGAATACTGCTTCAGGAAGAAACGTTAAAGCGTTCGAGTCCAAATACCTGGGATGCATTTTATAAGTAAATGCTAATGGAGTAACAATTTCTTGCGATTAGGTAAAGAGATTCATTGTGAAGCACCAAATCTTAAATAAGTTAGAGGGCTGGGTGTGCGTTGTTATAGCCGACTTAAAAATTGCGAGAGAGAAAAACAAATGGATAAGTGATTTCATTAAACAGGAAACGTTAACTGATCTAGCTGTTGATGAGGCAGAGATAACAATTCTAAAGATGAATCAAAGGGATCCTAGATAAACTTCTGGGCATACCATCATGAAAATGAAGGTAATTTTTCAGGTTCGGTCTATGTTTCATTTTTATTACTTTATTATTATTTTATTTTAATATATATGTATACATTTTTTATTTATCTATCGAAAATGCGACGGTACGGTACTGAACAGCCAAGCGACAGAAGTACAAATTGGGACTTACAGCCATTCCAGTTTTCTCACGGTGGCAAACACTCCATCGGGAAGGAATTCAATAGCGTTTGAGGACAATCTCCTTGAAAAAAAAAATTCAACGAGAACTGAAACTATTAATCAAATTAAAGTACTGCACTCGGTAAACTCAGGCCAGGGTTTCTAGGATTTTCTATTGAATAGTTTAACACACACTGCAGTAGGTCGAAGGAATGTGTTGACAGGCAAAATTCAACGTTAGGAATAAATTGTGACTATTGTCAATGTTCCCTTATGGTTGATAGCCTTTGCATACCACCAGAAACTTTTCAACTTGTTTGAATGGGGACACCGAAAGCTATTTCTTCCTTATCTATTAGGCCTTGCAATGTGTCGAGTAGAAGCCTGTTAACTTACATCTCTCGCAGGTTGGTCAGCTTGGAGAAAACTTTATTAGGTAGAAATCTTATAGCATTTGATGATAAACTCCTGTGAACATGTGACATTTATTTTGGTAAGCAAAGCTTTGAAACCTTCCGTAAATGTTCAAGTTATAATAAATCGTTTTGGCGCTAGCAAGCAAAACGTATTTTTACAGTACATTGTACCAATGATCCGATGTCTCACTAGTACTACTTTCGGTAATTACATAATTGCCTTTAAGGAACTTATACAGATTCAGATTCAGATTCTTATTGCTTTGCACTATTTACAAAAAATATAACTTTAACGGTATTTACAGAAATTACATTAATCAAAAGAGAAAAGAAATATAACAATAAATAGCCAAAATGAAATGTGCTCAGTGACCAAAGTAGCATAGGCTTTCGTGTTTGTCACTGACACGTACAAACAATTGACAGGACATATCAATTATATTGATATCAAAAAAGTACAAAAGGAAATAATATATATATATGAACAATAGACGCGTAAAAGGATGGCAGAACGTAGATAAGCTATATACAGAATATAAGCAGGCTACACAAAAGAATAGGATTGATTGTTAATAGGTATAGTTTATGTTGGTCGTAAAAGGAAGTATAAAGCAGTTTTTTAAAGTTTGTTGGAATAGTTTCCCAAAGTTTAGATGAAACAAAAGCGAAAGTGGAGGTCCCATAGTTATTATTTGCTTTTGGCCAATGAAAATTTAATTTGGAAGCAAATCTAGTATTGTGGGTATGTATACCTAAGAAGCTTGATTTAGTTTCATTTCCAAACTAATGAGCCCATAACGTAATGGGTAGAGTTATAAGTGAGTGGGCTTTGAAACCAAAATTTAATTGTTCATTTAACTTTCGTAGATACTATATATTTCAACACAACGACACAGCGGTTGAGTTTTTGGTTGTCTGTTTGAGGACGCAAGAAGTTACTTGACAACTGGTCTTGAATCGTTGGAAACCTGTATAGAGTTTTCACGTGACGTCATCAAACCAGCGCATTGTGAGTTATGGCGGCGCGTGACATATAGTAAGGATCACGTTTGTTAAAAAAATACACATTTATCTCGTGATTTTTAGCTGTTTGAGAAGTTAAAGTGAGAGGAAAATTGTTTATGTAAGTGTTTGTTTGTGAAGTACAGATAATCAGTGGCCTAGATAACTAAAGTAAAGTCCAGATATGTTTACTAATTTTCCGGCCGCCATGTTGATGTACCAAGGACACATTACACTTACAGAAGTCGCAGATCTGTCAGGTTGTCAAACATTTCAGCATACAGGAATGTAATTGCGTTTGAGGACAAATCCCTATGAAAACGCATTGTGCAAATTTTAGTGTCTAAATCGTCTACATGGTTTTCTGTTATCTCTGTAAAGCTTTATACTAGTGTCAAACATTTCTTCGATCCGATCCTATTGTTTTTACCTTTAAAGCTCCTGCTTAAGCCACGCTCATCCAAGTTTACCGAGTGTCTTACCAAAAAGTAGGTCATGTTCTATCTGGAATGGTTGTGGCGCCACTTCGCATGGCAAAACGTGCCGCAAAAATTTCTTTCTTGAAGCTTCGTGTGAAGGTCGTGTCCTAAAAACATTTGCAAACCGCAAAGGCGACGGCAACAAGGGTGCAGAGCAGAATAATGACTCCTTGGCGTTAGCTATGCATGTTTATACATTTTGAAGTCGTCTTCTGCAAATCGAGAGCAACGTGAAATGACAGGTTTCTGAGAATTTTAGGGATGTAAGTCACGAAGACTAAATTTTTAGCATTACTGGAGTAAACACGTTTTTTTTTATGTTCTTTCCAAAGTGACGTCATAAGACAACAATCTCCAAGCGCTCGGTCAACCTGGCAGGATTTCAGGGGCAAAGAACGTCGAAATCCTTAAAGGTGAATAGTCTATTGTTTATACAGTTTCCAAAACCGTAAACTCTCCGAGGGTGATATACACATTTCATTTGCAAGCGCTTTCGTAATTTTCAAATACGTCATATAATAAATGAGTTATCGTATAAACCCTCGCACAATTAGGTACCGCAATTTAGATAAAGGTGTTTTCACTTCAGTGATTCAGAAGTCATCGTTGTCAGATTACACGTACGCAAATAAAACTGAAAAAAGAACAATAAAAGAAACAATGACGGGCGAGATGATTATGATTAGGACATAAAATCGATCAAAATAAATAAAATTCATCAAATCATCCACCCAATTCAGAAATTTAATAAAGATTATTTATCGATTGACGAAATTATGAACTCTCGACACGTCACGCTCGACTCACCTCGACTTTCGACATGTCACGCTCGACTCTCGACATGTTACTCTCGACTCTCGACAATTACCCAGAAAGAAAAAAAGTCTTCAAATTGCACTTTTTGAGGGGATTTTCAAATATCAATCGAGGTGTAATCCTTAAATGTAGGCGCATTCTTTTGATTACCTATATTAATTATTCTTCATTGATTATGAGTTATTGTAGTTTAAAGTGAACATTGTAAAAATTCCTCATCAGAAAATCTCACAGCGACTCCATTACTTTTGGCGCGCAGTTAATAACGTCTACCGGTGATGTTAAATTGGCGCAACAGCAAGAAAGGAAATTTCCTCCCACAATTTTCCATCCAGAGGAACATCGAGGACCACAATCTTAAAAAAACAAGTAGAGTGTCTTATTGGAACCAGAACTTGCTTATGTGATACGACCCAATTCTAACTCACAAGCAAAACAAAACAGTGTTCTCTTACAAGATACCTTACCGTTGAAAATAACTGAGAACTCTTTCATATCAGCTGCATACTTGCCAGTAGCCACACAAGTGTAGTTACCTTCTTGACGCAATCGGATGGTTATATCAGTGTTTGTTGTATTTATTATTACAGTGGAGTTTCTTGTCAGTGCTGTGTACACGGGAGGAGTTCCTTTGGTTGAACACACGGACAGCTCGATGCCCGGCAATGTTCGTGCAACAAGATATGGTAATGTCACCTTGGGATGAACTAGTCAAAAAATATAAAACTTGTTAATTATCAAGTTGAAGTGAAGGAAATAGGTTACTTGAAAAAATAGAAAAAATATTCACTTTTCTATCGAGTTATAGAGGCGCAATTTTGGAGAACGAGAAATGCTGGGGGAACACGAGCGGCGTAGGCGAGTGTTTCCACAGATTTATCTAAAAATGATAAACTGCGTTATATTTCTTCTAGAAAACAGTGCGAGAAAAAGAGGGGATAATGACTGGTTTATTTTGATTGCCAAAAAGTATTTTCCGTTTGCTCGCACTATCACTACGCAATAGCTCTTGATGGTTCTGTGCGTCTATCGGGTTTTAGTATAAATCTACTAGCGTTCTATCACGAATGCCGTTCTCTGATTGGCTACCCTACTCACTATCTATTCTGTGATAGATAGTGAGTAGCGTAGCAGTGTGCGCTTGTCAACAGAATGACGGCCACTTCTTGGCGTTTTCGAGGTGTCTGTGAAGAGTGTTTAGATAAAGTTTTCAACGACTAGTAGATTTATACTAAAACAATTAGATTATTCGCTCTCGATTTCTATGCGTCATAGTTGACTCGGGCTGCGCGCTCGTCAACTATCGCGCGATGGAAATCTCGAGCTCATAATCTAATTGTCAAATAGACAAGTAGGGATTTTAGCATGCGTTCTCCGTACAGGATCTTTTCTAAAAAACAAATTGTCGTAGAAGAAAAATTGATTACTGTACAACTGTAACTGTAAGTTACAACTGGGTTGACAAGTCAAAATTTATTTTCAAGTTTGATTAGTTCACCTATTAAAATGTATGGAATGCACTGAACTGCTTGGGCCCTGTTTAAATGTAAATGTACACGTACAGTAAACACATAATAAACTCAATTTAGTCTGCCTGCTGCATCAAGATTTGCTACCAGTTATGAAACCATTAATACTATCTCCTTAGCAGAAATCGAACGATATACTTGCAGTAACTCGCAATTATGCTGGTTTGCTCTTCCAGGTTTCCATTAGCTTCAATCTCCTTACCTTTTTTTTTTTTAATCGCGATCAAGTGTTTGGTCTTGCTCTTGTCTCAGGGTTGAACTGAAACAACTTCCCTGTTGCCTTATATATACTGTGAAAGACCTGAAGCACTCACTATACGTACCGAAAGGGACTGTAGTGAAAAATATTGAAAATCCTCTAAGTTGTACAATGTCGTCTGAATGAAATGTTAACACCGCTTGGTCTCCGGTTACTTCAATGCTCTCCCCAGTCTTTTCGCCACAGTAAACGTCAAATGTGTGACTTCCGCCATCGGTAATTTTTAAATAGTCATAGCTATGGGAAAAACACAAACACATTTTTTTTTTTACACACATTGAACATAAAGTGTTAATCTACTGTAGCTTGGAACTAGTTTGGAAATGAACTACTTGCCCATTTGATATACCAGTGTTATATTAAATACATGTAAATAGCCCTGTTTTAGCTTGATTGCACGCTTAAAGAAATATTGACTACTACAGACACGAGATCTATTCAACGTCTCCGGCTACAGAATTCCAATTCTTGTAGGAAAGGTTCAGAGCCACTTTAAACATTCGACTCAAAAATAAAGGCAATCATATGAATGCGAGTGCAGTTACGTATGATGTTTGAAAATTCTCTCAAAATTGCACGAGCCTTTAGGGAGTAAAATTTGAAAAGATTTTCAAATACCACGAGTAGTGTAAATCCTTTATCTATATTTGCTTGAGCTTTCCTAAGATTGCTCGTGTATTATACGACTGAGAAAATTTGGAATATGTGAGCGTTAATTTGCACTGCAGTACAAATTTAAAAAACAAATTAACCATAACTTGATCTGCTCTCTTCCAATCACAATGAAAAAGTAGTTGAATTCCAAAATTGATAACTACAAATCGATGATCAAAATTGGGGTCAACGGAGTTGTTTTTGAGTTACCAGCACGAAATTCATAATGAAGGGTGTTTTAACCGGAATATGTTGTTAAAAAGTTACCTTGACTTTTTAACTAGTAGTTATCATATCTCTTGGCGCCAATTTACCATGCTTGTTGGCATTATAATAATAATAATAATAATAATAATAATAATAATAATAATAATAATAATTTCTTGGCTTCCCTAGGCAACTTGTTGTTGCCCGGAGCCAATGACGAAACCAGCTTCAATATCATCAATAGCTGTGCGAATCTTTAATAATAATAATAATAATAATAACAATAACAATAACAATAACAATAACAATAACAATAACAATAACAATAACAATAACAATAACAATAACAATAACAATAACAATAACAATAACAATAACAATAACAATAACAATAACAATAACAATAACAATAGCAATAACAATAACAATAACAATAACTTGATCTGCAATAACAATAATAATAATAATAATAATAATATTTAGACAGGGGGCGATCTCACATAAAGTGGTTTTCAGAACGGCCCTGTGGAAAATATTATAAAAACGTAAAAGCTATACAAAACAATGCTACTCAAACGTAAAAGATACGATGTACATAAAATATGATAAAATTAAGGCCTGCGTTACTATGGGACATTCGCTCTCTTTATTAGCCAATCACAGTGTTATATTTTACATGCCTTAGTCGTATATCAAAAACGCTACAAAATACCTGATTTTATGTCATTAAAGATGTGTCTATTATTCATCGTGGTGTAGGATAGGACAGATGAATTTTACTCGTTTGGCTCACGATGGAGTCACAGGCGATCTGATGAAGACTAGCAGTAGAGCAGTCGAAACGTCGCGATCAACATCTTCAAACCGTCTTCTACTCCCATAAAAAATACTTACTTGCAGTCCCCACGTTCTTCTTCCTCTAAGATAAACTCATCAAATGAAATGTTCAGCGCCATGCCTTGTGCGATAGGAATAGAATAAACACAGTGCAAATCACTTGGGTAATTGTTTGGATATCCGGGACTTTTTAGAGAGTTGTTCACCACAGAACCACATCCTGTAAGAGGAAAAAAAATATTCATGCTTTGAATCTGTCTTGCTTGCGAGAACATTGGTCAAATTATTATTTTATATCTTTATAAATCAAAGAAATCAACGAAGGACTAAATGAAAAGCATGTGTTGTTGGCATACTTGCTCGTCACATAAGGTTATTTAATTTGATTTCTTTAGAAAACGTTTAACCGTATATGTCCGGCTGACTGTAAAAAGAAAGATTCATATCTCGAAATTTCCGTATAAGTTGAGATATGAGAAATTTCAAGAAAGTTAAAAGAAATAATGTTTCATACCGTGCTGTAAAGCAAAAGAGCTATCCTGCTTCCTCCACGTAAACAACAGAACGAGTAGAACGAAAAAGAACTTCAAGTTGCAGGGGAACTTGTCCTTCATCGTCCTTTCATAAGGATATATTCTTCCTGCAAAGGTAAAGGTTGATAAGGAGAAGGAAAGAGTTTTGTTGTGAAAAATGCCCATTTAAACTACTCAAGGATAAGATAATGAAATGTTCTTACAATTTGCTACAAAGTAGATTGAAGTTGCAACTTTGATGGGAGGTCTTTTCAGGCACAAAATATATTGCAATGATTTTCTTCAGCTCAGTGACCATTCGTCACTTAAGCTAACTACAATAGCTTATGACATGACGTAATATGGAAAAACAAGGAGTTTAATATCGAGGAACAATTTAAAACAAATTTCTTTTTAAAGGCGTTTTATTGAGTTTCAGAACAAAACATCTGCCCTTTTTTGAGTTTCTCATCACTGGTCAGACACGTATTATGAGACTCCTTTTAGACAAACTACCTCCCATGTGGTTCGTTAATTCGTCCTTTCCTGACCATGTTGTTGTCAAATATTCCACAGCAGATGTTATTAAAAAAGAGATTTTGTCATATTTTATCTAGTATGACTGATTCTAAAATTATAGGAACTGCAAGGATCAAATTCAAAATTCTCTGAAATACGTAAATGATCATTATTTTCTCGGGCATATAAAACATAAGTTAACCTTTAAAGCATTGATTGTATGGTGGCCATCGCTGTGGGACAAATCTTTCATGAAATTTAATTATTTTAGGAATAGGCCTTCTCCGGTACACGATTGAAAACTAGATAAACACAGATCTAAACTGAAAAGTAATCACTTTTTGGCTGTTAAATTGGGTAGATCTTAGTAAGTAAAGAGCGACTAGGCATAAAATACTACTTTACTAGCTCCTGCAGCTTTGAGTAAAAACTAGTTTTACTGAAGATGAAGAGGAAATTTTCAAACCTTCTGCCTGCTTTATGTTGAGACAATGATGTACTCTTGCATCCGTACCCTTTGTCACGGTTTCTAGAGATCATTTAGTGAATTCAGTCGCACTCCCACTAAACTACATCTCGTCAATCATGTAGTAATAGCATTTCTAACTGTGGAGTAGTTTTTCAAAACTTCCATAGTTTCCATTTAAATGAATTTTTTGTTTAAATTTCTCCAATTCACAGAAGTGTGATGAAAAATATAATCCCCGAATCCTTTGTGGTATTGGCAACAAAAAACGTGTTCATCATTTTAGCAAAGATCTGAAAAAAGTCTATTGGTTTCTTGAATACGATAGGAACTAGTGACGAAAAGAAGACCCCATAAGCTTTTGGCTCTCAACGTTTCGTTGACATTTCACACCTTGTGAATGCGGGAGACGAGAAGACAGTGATTTTATCAACCAAGGAACACAAAAGATCCTAAGTGCTTCTCAGGTTCTTGACATTTGTTGTTGAAGTAGTAAGGCCAAGATTTGTTTTTCGCTTTTACCGCACCTAAATAATTTGAAAAAAGTTGATTAGATCAGAGGTCCTGCCAACTGTTGTGATTTGCGAATGGTTTGATGTCGCCAGATTGTTGGCCGCGTTTGGGGACTGTAAAATAACTAATCGTATTTTTTTTTGGATCAGTTTCTAGTTACGCTTCGGGCAGCATATCAGGTTTGTTTAGATGGCTACTCAGGCTAGACTACGTCTTGCCAAGATATGAACCATAAAGGAGAAACGAGCATATGGAAAATGTGTTGATAGGAATTCAACAAGACCCCTCCCCTCGAGACTCAACCTCGCCAAAGTAGCCTTTTTACGCACAAAAAAAGACTCTACTGGATTCTCCCCCATGGCTGGACTTATTATACCGAAGTATTGAAACATTTGGTCTCAAAAGCTGTCAAGAGCTCGAACTAAAATCTCATAACGAAAAAAGAATTATTACGTTAACCGTAGCTAAGTGTCTGGTTTGAATGAATAAATTATTTTCAAAGTACGTGATGTTGTCCATTGGTAAAATTTGGAGTAAGACTTTTATCTGCAATCATCGAACAAACTCGGCTATAAGCTATTTACAGCTGTTTCGACAAATTTTGGCGTAAAAGCCTACGCGACAATCCTGACTGTTATTATGTGCAGTATTAGTTTGGCGTTCGCTTTTGAGGTTCACGGTGTTTCACCTAGAAGGAAGGACGAAGCATGAATATACGTGCTGTGCTGTTTCCTTCTATCACGCTGAAACACCTTGAGCTTCAGTCAAGCAAACGTAAACCACCATTACCCACAATACCTTTTGATACTGCCGAGTCCGCTTTTGCGCTTTTGTAGGACAATGGTTGTGTGCTGTGTATTGTATCTTACCACAGCTATTCCTCGTCAAAGAATGCTCTCGACCGGAAGGAAACTCCCGGATAAAAGTCACAAAATTGTTTAAATTTGCAGTTTGGTATCGCTTTAGCTATCGAATTTACATTAACCAATGCTAAAATACCCATTTCCGAGTTACCTTGTGCCTCTGTTTCATAACGAGTCCGCGTGTTAAACCTTTCATATGAAAATGAGTTTGATTTGCATGAAAATGAACCTCTGCGTGGAACTCATTTGCATATGAACGATTTTGCACGGAGACTCGTTTTGACAAAGAGGCAAAAGACAACTCGGAAATGGCCAGTAGGCCACTTTCGATCTATTCAAATTTAGCTTGATAGCCTAGAGGACACACACAAAAGAAATGAATAAACATGGTCATTCAATTTCCTTTGTTTGTGTCCTCTAAGCCTCACCGCCAAGCTGAATTTTAATACATCGAAAACGGTCTATATTGATCCGGTGCTTTTCAGGCTATTCGTACCAGTCCCTTACTAAGCAAGTGTAAATAAGAGCTTTGCATCTCATTTCAGCCCAGTTTGCTTTAGAATCATTCGCTTCGTAACCGCACGTGTTGTACCCTATGCCAGATGATGAAGTTCTCGTCCCTTCTGCTTGCACTGTTCCTGATTCATTCAACTGAACTAAACGCGTACAGCAGGTCCATTTTATGGACACCCACTGGAACAACAAAACTTTTTATTGTGATTTGTTGCTTTCAGTCGTTTACAAGCTTGATTTCTGCGCACTATTGTCCCTTACCACCGAAACAGGTAGATTGTTTTTTTTTCGGAGACGCGCGAAATAGTTGCCGCTGTCGAGAAACGTATTTGAATTAAGCCCACGTGGTCTATAACTGACGCCAAATAGGTAAGCGCACGTGATCACATCCCTTCACGTTCCTGAGGCAAGCCAGAAAACACCTGGCGATGGCGGGTTTTTCCGTAAGTACAAATGGAAGGTCTTTTATCCATGGACGATTACCTACGAGGTTTCATAATCGATTTTTGCTGAAGGGGAAATCCAGCATGGGGGTATTTTGGAGGGCAGTTCAAGGAAGTTGCCGATCGATACAGAGTACCGAGTCCGTGCTTTTCAAAATTAAACACTTCTAATTTATGCCGTAAGATTTGCATAAGTTCATCGCAAGTCGCCACCTCGTTCTCGTCGGTCGCTGTTACTTCACATCTATCTTCGGGAAAAGAAATGTTATGAAAAAAACTTTTTTCTGTATCATGTTGTGCTAACAACGGAAGCGAAAGTAGAAGCACGAGGGAAGAACTGAGCTACCCAACGCGCGAGGGAATGTACTCACGTGCGTTTGCCTTTTTATTTGACAGCTTCAAGCGACGTGACTCAAAACATTTTTTTTGTCGCTAACGGCAACTGTTTCGTGCGTCACCGAAAAAACAGTCTACCTGTTTCAATAGTGTTTTCGTTTTGCCTGGCTTTTATGCATGGTTTCCCTTCCCGTACTCCCTTTAAGCATTTTCACGCTTTTATTGTGAAGTTGCAGAACTGTTCATTATTTTATGCGTACTTTGCCTTACAAGCGCCGGCTTTGTGCAGTGCTTTTCCTAAACCTATTTTAGAAACCCACACAAGGGATGGCAGCCTGAGCGTCAGTAATCCGACTAGGGCATTTGACACCCTTTCAGGCTAACATGGGAAGAAGGAAACGATGCAAATGCATGTGCATAATAACATAGGTCCAAGGTAATTGCACAAGTTACAAGAACATAGGGGTATGAACCAAAAGCAAAACAAAGGAAGCATATAATTGAATAGTATGCTATTCTTGGTTTGCAACCAATCGCGAGAGATTAAATTGACAAAGATTTGGCAGCCATATTTGATAAATCAAACCATGGTTAGTAGAGGGGGAACTGTTATGAAACCTGACAAACTAAGTTTTCCGTTGTTTGTTTTCGTTTTCATTCTTGGCCTTGACCATGTACAGAACACAGCCGGTTTACCGCTGACTGAAGAACTAACCAATAGAGACTTTTTCCGTTACGTAATTCATGCATAGTGTATGAGCGCAAAACAAAAGATTGTGCACGGTCGTGGACCTTCCAACATAAATCTTGTCATTTTTGTTTGCTCCTTTGATGTCTACCGGGCTTCATAACCATTCCCCTCTATTAACTGTGACCAAACGAAAAACTGCCATGGCGCGGTGACGTCACTTAAAACCAAGAATTGACATGGACAAAAAATGTACCAAAATTAATTAATTCCAGGCCTCAACGTTGCTTTTCCTCATTTGGCTGACCATGATCAGAAAGCATTATATCAGTCTACTGTACTCGTACCAAACATTTGCAAATGAATCAACCCTGATAACTGCATATACGTCTTTATTATAACTATTGTGACTCTGTTTGTTTTTTTCTTTCAATGCTGAATGAATTTTGCCTTAATTTAGTTTCTGAGTGTATACTAAGTCAGTACACTGAATATTGGAGGGTAAATCAAACCAATGCATCTACGAGGCAGCGTTTAGTTTTTTGGCCTTTTTTGCGAATCCAGCAACACAAACTGCCAATAAGGTCTAGTTTAAAATAATCATCATAAAAAGTTGCTTGCAGTATTAAATTAAAAGAATAGTTTCTTTTCAGGAATAACGAACAATGTTAACACAAAAGTGACAAAAAAAGAATGTAAACCAAAAGAAGATAAGGAACAGAAAAAAAGTCCTCTGCATAGGCCTCTTAGAGAAAACACTTTCCAAAATCTATTATTAGTTCTCTCTCGTCGGCGCCTGATTTATCGGAGCACCGTAACCATAGGAACAGAACCACATGCATGCTAAGAAATAGAAAATCACGCATCTCAATTTTTCAATGGTCAATAGGGCTGGCGAGCAACATAGCGGTCGTACTCCAGGCAATAGGTCGACCGGGAGGCATGCAGCCTTGGTTTACTGCGTACATCTTTGATATTGGACATCCATGATATGGTCAACAGTTTAATTGACCAATTAGCTCAGTACAGTCTTTACCGCACTTGCTTGAAGTATCTGACCAGAAGATTTACACTATAGTGAATTACTAAATTGCGGTAAGCGACTCTGATTTAGAAACTGCCGCCGTGTTTTCTGCTTCGGCGAGTTGCAAAGTCTTCCTGATTTGAAACCATGCCTTGAGAAATTTCGCTCGCCTCTAAACAATACCACTTGAGTTGCTTTGTCAAAGTTGTTGTAAACTGTAATTGTAAACAAATAGTTTTGTGTCGGTTTTACGCCGATAACCTCACGTCTAGAAATAATCAACCACATTTTTAATAAGATTACTGCCAAGGCGAGTTTTGAAGTTTTCTTTGTGTTAGTAGGGACAGCCACTTCGTAGACTGCTAAAATTTCTTCTTCTTTTAGGGTTGGAATTCCAAACCAAGAAAGGATTTGCTTTTTGACCCTCGCACGTGGTGATTTGCACAGTGTTTACGACGTATGGAGATTTCCTCGTTTTATTAGTTCAATATATTCGGTGTGGTGAAATGCATATTGGCGAATTTCTTTAAAGGTTATTGTGTCGAGTAAATGACTAGTATCTTATGAGAGCTCCCCTTTTAGGCTTGGCTAAATCCAAACATGAGATAAATAACGTCACGTAATTAATTTTATTCCAAGAGGACCACGCGGTCATGGGCAGCTTCTATTGATTGGCATCGTGGAGTTTTCTGACGAAAAAAAGAAACAAATGAAAAAATGTTTTTATCAATATTTTTATTTTGATAATGAATTGATGTGCTTTATTAACGGTTCGCCTAGATCTGCTCTAAAGTATGTTTTCATTTTAACGATTAAGAGCGGTGAAAACGAATATTTTTGATCCAAGTTTTTGAAACGTTTTCGTACTTTTGCGAATTTTAGTTTACTCATTCCCGTGTAGGAAAAATAGCTACACAGTTTTTTCTCAGCGGTATTAATGTTTCAGTTTTACATGTACAATTTTTTCCTGGAGTTCAGTTCCAACCGATATTCTTATACTTGAGATAAAAAGATATTTTCACAGCAGTTGTATTAGCTCGACGTGAAGTTTGATGACGATCTCTGGATTTCAAAGAATTTTAAAGATTTTTCACGTAGTCGAAAATATATGTTGGGTTAAATTAGGAATGGATGCAAATTACACCGCACTTTTTGTTAACAATTTCTATGTGTATTTTATAAGACGTCAATCATTTGTATATCAACAACGGCTTGTTTTCAGGCAAAAGGGACCAAGTTTAACTTAGCAATGGTTTTTCGTCTGTTTTTCATATCTATATTGAACTCACAGAAATTCATTGTGTCGCCTCCACTTTGCAGGAAAGCAAATCTCTGTTTGTATCTGTTTGTTACAATGTTTCTTGTCTTGACAATTTTCGTCCTGCACGGCAAACTTTGCGTAACCGTCTTCTTGTTCAGCTTCCTCAAAAGAGACATCGATAGCGCCACTGTCTTTTACGGTACCCATAACTGTTGTTGTATCCATTTGTCCCGATTGCAGTTGGTTATCATCAATACAAGTTCCAGTTAAACCGTAAATTTCACTTTGCAAATCATTGAGGGGCAAAAGCAAAGTCAGGCAGCAGGAAAAAGAGCAATGCGGATTTTTCCACCATTCCTTAAGGTAGCCATACAATATCACAACGTATTGAACTGCAAACAATCAAAGAAAAAGAACAAACAAATACGTTTTCACACAACAGGAGGCAAAATTTACTTCACGATATGAATTTGACACGATTGTATAGCGCAGTGACGGCTGATAAACAGCTTGGCATGATAATGGTCAGGAAAGGCACATTTTATGAGGGAACGTCTCGTGTCATAAATTAGATATAAGAGCGATAGGTGGCGATATGAAGAAACGATAGCCCCTATGAAAGAACAATGTGAACGATAGCAAACTCTGTTCTGGGCGTATACTTGGCCGTTAATCATCTTTGGTCAAATGCAAAGATTGTTTATGGCATTATTTGTTAAATAATGATGCATAATTACTATAGGCATTGATTATCTATTGCATGCCACAAAATGAAAGTGTTTTCATACCAATAAGAAGGCCAATAACCGAAGCGTTCGCACCAACCACCAAAAGTTTGAATAAGACTGTGTCGACGTACGCTTCACCTGTATTCGGTATGCCCTCTGCTGGGATTCTACTGATAGCTCCAACAGCTAAGTTGACAATAGTAACGGCAAGAGATGTAGACATCAATCTGTTGTCGAATGCGTCTTGCATTGGACGCATCCAGGAGAAAAGCATTCCATACATCCCGGCGATAACCAGCGTTAAGCCAATGTATGATCTACTTTCTTGTCCCACCAGAATCATGGCGGAGGTTAAGATCACTTTACGAGACATTTCGACAAGTTCCCAATACCACGAACGCGGTTTATAGTTTTCAAAGAGAAAACGCAAGCCTGTTATCATTTCCGTGTCGCACGGAGCTGTGCGAGCGCCTGTTGTAGAGAACATTATCCTTCCTTGTCTCCAAAGGGCGATGAATGAGGCAGCAGGAAGGGCAATGATGTATGCAACAGTTATGTACGCCCCGATTAGCAAATAGTGGTAGTTTGGAACTTGGCATTGAGTGCTGTAATCTGCTTTCAGGTACTTGCGACAGATCTCTTCATTTTCATCTCGGCAAAGTTCTTGACAAGCAAGAGGCAGTACAGCGGCTGTCTTGGAACAAGTGCTCAGGTACATCACGTACAGGGAAAAGAATAAATACCTGTACATAAGTTCTTTTGTCTGTTTGAGTCTTTTTGACCTCTCTTCATCCTCTAGGCTTTGGCGTTTAGAGATTATTGCTTTATATACTCCGTACGAGAGACCAGAAAGACCAATGACAACAGAATTCACGGCCATTAATGCAAATAAGCTTCCAAATGCATCGACCTGCAGTCCTTTAAAGAAGCACTGAATGGGTGCAAGCTGAAGTACGTTCAACTGTAATACTCCTGAATACTTAACGATAACCTCCAGGGAATCTGGCCATTTTATGTACGAAAATATTTCAAGGAGACCATTCACGACTTGGTAAAAGCCAATCACGATCTTCAGTTTGGAAAAAAATCTGTCTATCACATGTTCCTTGGCCTTCTTATCTTTTTGTTTCTTACTCGAGGCCAATACGGCAATTATTATCAATACAATGACCGTAACGATCGACAACTGTGCCGCAATCCACTTCTTTGATGGACATTTTGCGCAGATCTGTAACTGCTTGTAATATCCTGCGCTACACACAGCACAGAGTGGACCTTCGTACCCAGTCTTGCATGGAGAATCTAAACCACCTTTACAGGAATCTTCAACTGGGCATTGGTAAGGCATTGGTATCTGATAAGGGTATTTTACACTGAAAGGATCCAATGCTGGTGAAGATGACAACATATTTGCAATAAAGAATCTGTAACGCTCTTTATGTGACTCATTTCGCCACTGCCACCAGTGACCAGATTTCAGAGAAGCCCAATCATCTTTGCATTCCAGTCCTCCTTGTCCACATTTGTAACATTTATCGAACATATTCGTTCTATAAAATCCTTGCAAGCATCGGCAAGCACGGTATCCGGCGAAGATGTCCGTTTCTGTTCCTGTGGACGGTTTAAAAAGAAACCTTGTGAGTGCCTAGCTATGTTCACACTGGACCCGTGAAAATGGAACAGCTCCGAGACCAGACAGATTTGCTTTCTTGGGAGTGGTTTTACACGCGAGACCGGTCTGGTACAGTTCTGCTACGGATCAACGTTATCGTTTCAGTTGTCACTAGTATACCAGGTTATGTTTGCAGAATGCAAACATGACATCTTTTTAATCGGGCAGCATGTAAATTAAACTGTGTAGGCGGCCCCGTGCCGGGCTGGTGCACTAAACTTGAGCTTGCTTTAATGCAGGTCTGTTTTGAAAGGTCTCAAAAATCGGATAGGATCGACACCGGGATCCATGGTCCAATTTTAAAAAAGTCCCATCCGGTCTTGGTTTTGACCTGATCCATTTTAATAATTCCCACGGGAACAACATTTGAAAGGTTCTACCCTCGCACTTTTGGTAAAGCAAATCTCTCACACTAAATGGATTTTGGGCTATTCAGGCAATTTCTTAAGGACCTCATAACGGCGAGGTGGGGTTCCCCGAAATAAATTAAATACTGACAGGCTACATCTGACACGTGAACAAGCGAATGAAACGTGCATCACTATACGTTACCTAGTGGACAAGACTTGCAATCTTGTGGTCGGGTCCCTGGAGTTTCTTCATATGCAACAAACGAACCATTTGGACACTTCTTACAGTTTGTGGCCACGTAACCGACATCATCCGAGTAAAATCCTCCTGAAAAATATACCCAAAGCAGTCCACATTTCTAAGCAGGGATAAAGATGGCGGTAATTATATGGCAAGCTTCCTACAGTTATTGGGTTATAGGATTTGGATCCCCAGCCTAATTTGTGGAAGCCCACTGATATAAAGAAATTTGAGGAAAATATTAAATTGCTTTTTTGTAGATGAATTGAGCAGTGTTTACTAAAGATTAATGCCATAGGAGCCTATAGTAGACTAAAACTATCAAGTCAAAACTGGCTGTTAATTAATATCAAAATTGTTGCTTTTATTGCCATCATGAGAATGTAATAAGGATCAAGCTTCTCTCAGTGTATTTATAACTAAGCCCACGTTTGCTCTCCACCAAAAGAAATCGTTTTTTTTTAATATTATCCTCAGCACGACGAGAACACTATAACTTCTGATTCTCCCCTGCATCTTAAATATCCACTTTTAGCTTTCTATCTGAGAAATCCTTCTACAGAAAGGTAATGTGCTAACAACGTATTAAAAAACCTTACAGAACACCTGTATGCGTATTGAGGAAATGCTGAAATTGCTGTGATTTTGTCTCTTCAGCTGGTTACTTAGCGCTATTTTACCCGCAGAAATAAGCCTGCATCAACAGCACCTGTAATATACCTGGAGGGCACTGTATACATCCCTCAGCTCCCTTCGAGGAAAAGTTCGAGAATGTTCCCACGGGACACGGCAGGAATGTGTAAGAAAAAGTGAAACTGTCTCGTATACCACTAAATCCTGCCGCCACGAGAGCGGGTTTCAAAAATGGGGCTTCTTTCCAATGGACTATGATCGCTTCCTTATTGGAATTTAAAGGATTTCTAGGGGACAAAAATAGATATTCTTAGTTTATAAAATGAAGCAAAATGAAATGACGTAAAATAGATGTTGCTCTCAATGGGTGTATTCATGCACAATTCTTGACACCGTTGATTAATTATACTCAGGGTAATATCAAGTGAAATATCTTTAGAAGTAACTTATTCATAGAAGTAAAAGAGCAGGACAAAACATTGCAACACTTAATTGAGCTGGAGATGACGATACATATGCCATTTGTAATTTTGGGGGGTGAGAACATGAAGCTGAAAGAATTTTTTTTGAAGGTCACACCTCAGGGAATCTGTTTTTCTTAATTTTTTTTTATTTTGGACAAATGTTATTCAAAAAGGAGTGAATTTAATGGCCTCCTAATCAGTCCTAGATAACGTTCTCAAGTAACATTCTCAAAACTATTGTGGCAAAGGGAAAAATTTGTTGAATATACATCTATTGATAAAAGATCTGTTATTGAAAATTACTAACAGATATATTGTTAGAGGTCTGTAGCCAAGAGATTCAAATTTGAGTGTTCTAACCGTTCTGTTCTTGATCACCCTGAAAAAACAATATTTTCGCGTTCAAATCATCATAGACGAAAGGCCAAAGGCACAAGACGTTTTAGTGGGGCACATTGGAATATGTATGTTTTGTCTTACGAGCCATATACAAGTTTCAGGACCATAACTTAAATTGCTTTTGAGTGAAGAGGAGAGCCCTTCCCATCTCCACCCAATTTAAAAAATCGTGTCAATGTCCTGCATACTCCATAAAGGGAGCTTTCATGATACGCGTTTGCCTAAGTCCGTGTAAACTGGTTTTTCGGGGTGTGTGCTTGTTCCGCCTGTAGAGATTAAGGGTGGTAAAGCTCACATCCATGTGCGATCTCGGATCGGTGGACGGCCCTTCAATGTAGCCTTCTAGCACGCTCTCTGTCGTAATTTGAAGAAATCCTTCCCTCTACGCGCGACGCAGAGCCGCGGCTTGCAACGGGGGTGATCGCACTTTTTTCATACAACATTTTTAGATGTAATGTTTCAAACACGAAAGATCGTATTTGACCACATTTCCAAACACCAAGAAGAGAGTTGAAAATACGACGCGTTGCAGAGTATTTTAGAAAAGTTTTCCGAGGTGTTAAGAAATGCAGTCATACTCTTTCTTGAGCGTTTGATATATCTTGTCAATCAAAACTAAAACTAAGGAGAAAACGGAGAAATAAACTCGTAAATATTTATGCTTATTAAGATCAGATATACAAACACCGTCACAGTCATGTTTTTCTTTGTTAAAGCAAACATGTCTGTGGGTAGATCATTCGACTAACATTTTATTTTAAAGAGATAGGATCAGTTACTGGGTCGTGCTAAAACATTTATAACTCACTTATATAAAACTCACATGAATTGTACCTGCTCCAACGAAGAGAACAAGCCCATTGGCAAACATTGAATTTTGTTGTACGACAGATCTCTGTGGAGGACAAATATCAATTAAGTAATAAGATCATCAGGAGCTTCCATTTCTAAAATTTGATGAGTACAGGACAGGGAAACTTCAGAGTTTATATCTTACTTGATGTTGTAGTTTGGATAAATAACAATTAATTTAGAGAAACCAGAACACCTTTTTATTTCAACAGTATTGCAACGGAAATGTCGAGAAAACAATAATCCTGTTCAATGCTGCAACGCTATTTTCGGCCTCGTTGGCTAGAAAGCACCTGACGATATTTTTACCATGTTTACGTGTTGCAGGATTATTTTTGGCATAGGAAACCTGGTATTTAAAGTTTTGCCAGAGCGCTGAGTTTTTGTGGATACGTTTTTGTCGATGCGATATCTTCGAAGGGTCCACAATGAAACGATCGAGAACGCTGTGTTGCGCTGTTTATATATGACAGGGCGCCGTTTTGTTTCCGTTTTCCGTCTTGTGCATTTTCGATAATATCGCCAATTGTCCACTCTATAAGAGTGGACGATTGGTGAAAATGCATCGACAAAATGTGTGGACCGCCATGGCCTTGGTCTTGTTAACACAATAATTTCCAAGGAATTACATTGCGACTACTCCTACGAGCCACTTGGAAAAGAGATAACCAATAATTAATGAAAACGATCTTTTTGTTGCAGTGAAACTACTTGAACTGGGCCACCCAGTAGAAAAAGACGAAAGGTAACCAATCGAAACGTAAGCTGAGGACAATGGACTAAAGGACTTCGTTTCAAAGTTTTGATATAGTGGGTTTTTTGGAACAATTAAGAGACTTTCAGCGTAATAAAGCAAATTCAGACCGTCACCGATTGGCCTTTGGAAAATTCATAACTCCATCAAACGTTGTAGAATACCATTGTTAAACCTTCAAAGAAGTATCGAGGAGAGATGAAACTTCTGCATGTAAGACATTCAGCTGGTTGAAGTGAAGAATTGCCTTTTGGAAGCGTTCCACATTTATAGCAAAATTTTATATACTCCTAGGCAAATTAGCCAGATTTGAGGCCACTTTGAAAATCGATCCTCATAAAATGAAGATAAAAAAGAGTATTAATCCAAATGTATGTAATAATTGTTAATTGGATATTTCGGTTGCCTGTCAGTGTGAAAATGAGGCCAATCGATGTAGGTACGAAATTTGTCTTATCCGTTTTCACGTGGACGGCCTCTTAATATTTTTAGAATAAATTGTCGAAAGCCGACGCTGGAGTCTTGATTAAACTTTGTTTGAAAACGTGACAAGCAACGTAATTATACAAAATTTAAACATTAACATCAGAAATTATCTCCCTAAATTACCAGTAGCTCAAATAACTCTTTTAAACATACAGATGTTGCAATTTTGTAAGAGTGGAAAATACTCCCGTGGTAAGGTTTCGAATATTGTTTGAATCCAGGTACCTGTGCATGGGCATAATTCAAAATAAGTAAAGAAAATAAAAAAAAAAGAGAAAAAAAAAAAAATCAAACAAGGAAAAGAAAATAACAATGAAGACGACAAGTATGGAAGTGAGGTTCTTAAAGGTACTCCTCCTACTATCAAAGAGGGTGAAAACTCAGCAAGAATTGCAGTGGAACCCTGTTAATATGATCACCAACGGGCCGTAAAAATTTGGCCGTATTAACAAGGTAAGGTCAAATTTCATGACTGGTTTATTGTAAGTGATGTCTTGACAGACATCACAATTGCACTTCTCAGCAACTGTTCTTTAATGAGCGTTCCAATTGCAGGTATAATTTTGATGAGCATGACTGGTTCGAGTGGCCGTATTGACGGGGTAAAATTGTAGAGGATTTTCAGAATATGGCTGTCGAGCGTATTAACGGGGGTTGCCGGAGTAACGGGATCTTCTTATAAGGAAATGTATGGGCGTTTCGCCGGGACGAAAAAGACTGGCCGCAATACCGAGGTGACCGTATTATTGAGGTGACCGTGAGGCGGGGTTACACTGTAGACATGACACATACTGAAAAAAAAAAATGAATATCATAAGTTTAACATGACAGGATACAAATTTATTTAAGTGTTTGAAATATCTTCTCACAAATTCTGAGCATTACTTTCCCCCAATTTGTCGTATACATTGTAGCCGTAAGCCAAGTGCAGTGCCTTGTGTGTTTTGAAGAACCAGTTTAAAACTTTCATGTGTTTTTGATTTATTGTATAAGGTTGAAGTAAGCCACTGAACAGGAAGAGCCCCGATGTTTACTTACAACATAACCAGATATGACAGTGTGGAAAACACCTGATCAGGTAGAGACTCAAGTAAGTTTGAACGCAGTACCCTGTGCAAGGATATCAGACAATGGGCACATTGCACACACAATTAGTATAGATATGGAAGACGCCCAAAATTCGCAATCTGCTGAAAACATTTTCAAAATGTTTTCTTTATAATCAGTTCGACAAATTTTTTTTCGGGCTTAAGAGTGAGAGAGTTCGCCCATCCATTCTTTACAATGGTCTACTCTTGGTAATATTTTTCAAACTTATTAATAATTCATCAAGTTTGAACAAAGGAAATCATGACCGTGACGGTGTTTGGATATCTGATCTTAATTAGCATAGATTTTGACGATTTCATTTTTCCGTTTTCTCCTTAGTTTTAGTTTCGATTGAGAAGATATATCGAACACTCAAGACACTGTTTGACCACATTTCCAAACACCGATAAGAGAGTTGAAAATACGACGTGCAGTGGAGTATTTTTGTCAAACTTCGAGGTGTTTGAAAATGTGGTTAAACTCAGTTTTGAGCGTTTGATATAATTAATTATCTTCTCAATCAAAACTAAAACTAAGGAGAA
Source organism: Orbicella faveolata (assembly GCF_042242905.1). Lineage (NCBI taxonomy): Eukaryota > Metazoa > Cnidaria > Anthozoa > Scleractinia > Merulinidae > Orbicella > Orbicella faveolata. The sequence continues at coordinate 6,674,978 of NW_028301539.1, read as the reverse complement.
AATAAAGAAACGAAATCGTAAAAATCTATGCCAATTAGGATCAGATATCCAAACACTCTCACGGTCATGATTTCCTTTGTTTAAACTTGATGAATAGTTAATAGATTTTAGAAATTTACATTAACAACACTGCGCAGTCTCAGCACCTTAATGTTTATCAACATTATAAGTCTCACTCGATGGAATGCGAATCAATGTCACAAACCTTATCTTTGAGGCCTTTCAAATTCTTTTTCCAAAAGCTTCATTGATTTTTACAGCTGCGAAGTTGTTTCATCAAGTGATATGAGAGAGAACGAAGCATAAAGCTTCGTATCCATAGTGGCGGTTGACATGAAACTCTGAATTTACTTCATATAAGTAATTGCGAAATGTTTAAATTTTGTGATGTCTTGCATTAAACAAAATAAAAGACGTAAACAAACCCTCCAGAGTGCGCAATACGGACTGGAAATCATCTTTAAATAATATGACAAAATAAGAAGATAGAAATGACTCTCTACACTCCAATTTTAGAGTTTTTAATCAGGTGCAACGACATTTTTACAAGTATCCTTAGTATATAGAGAACGCATCTTTTATTCGCAAGATAACAATAAATCGAGGAATGCCTAGTGAAAGTATGAGCACAGACTAAGAATTGTCAGAAGCATGGTGCATTGTGCTGTTAACGTTGCGTTTCACTTACAAGTATTCGATACATAACGAGGTCAGACCAGTGAAGACGCCTTCAGGTAGAACTGTGATCGTATTTCCAGTCAAATTACTGTGAAATGGGTTGTCAATCAATAATTTTTATCACTATATTTTAACAGGACTCAAAATACAACCCTCGGCCAAGAGATGGGTCTACCCTCTACCATTTTTCTCAATTTTAGTGCGGGGAGGTCTATTGGGGTTAGAATGTTGGGAAAGCAGGAAAGGAAATTCAGGTAAGCGAATGCTAGTTCCTGATCTACACAATCATAGTTAATAGAGGGGAATGGTTATGAAACCCGGCAAAGTTCTTTGTTGTATTTTTTTGTTCGCTTTTTTGGCCTTGACGATGCCCAAAACACAATAGTTGTTTACTCCGAACTGAGGAACTAGCCAATAGAAACGTGTTGGTTACGTAATTCATGCATAGTGTATGAGCGCAAAACAAAGATTGTGTACTGTCGTGGACCTTCCAACATAACTCTTGGCGTCTTTGTTTGCTCCTTTGATGTTTGCCGGGCTTCATAACCAGTCCCCTCTATTAACTATGACACAATGTGATAAATAATGAAAGACCGTAACAGAAATTTGTTAACTTCGTGTACGTAGGGGCTGGGGAAGGAGCATATGAACTCCCGCACAGGGTGGGTGAGGCAAGTGGCCCTTTTAAAATACTTAGAAATTGCCTCTTTTCCACTCCCCAGAGTTTTTTTTTTGATATTTACTGTACTTGGTCATTTGCGTATTTTATGGAGGTAATAGAAGGTTATATTTTGATCGCAGTATCAAAAGAAAAACATGGAGTTGTGTGTCATGGTCTTCTACTAGACAACAAAATTCTGTGCTTAGAACCAAAACAAACCTCTAAAGAGTTCGAAATGATCAGGAATAAGCATCAAGAAGACTCGACCGATGGTATAGAGGGCGATAATGGCTTACAAGTAATGAAATCGCCCAACGGGTTGTGAGAATGTCTGAATCAAAAGTCGTCCTGATCTGAATACAAGTAAAACAAAACCACGCTACGGAATACTGCGGACATGTATAAAATGGACTTTCTCGTCTACGGAATGTAAATACGGCTAGTTCAACCAAATGTATCGCTTATTAAATTAGCGTTCTCTTCTAGAGAAATTGTTCTAGTGCATTTATTTTCGTAAGCTTTTGCCTCCTCAACGAAGGACAACCACTTACATTTCGATGGCAATATATGCTTATTGACGTAACCAAATCACTCACGATCTTTATGTCGTTCACCCATTTATTATTGCGCAACGTTATAGTTAATAGCCTTATTGCTGCCGTTAAGTGAAGCTTGCCGACTCAGCACTTTCCGTTCAGAACCGCTCGTTCCTCTCAGAGTTAAAATGTTATTCTTTGTGTGTATCCTCCGCGACTTTCATTTGGTGTCATTACTATGATTTTTGAGACATTTGAAGAACAACTGACGTTTCAGTTTGTCCAGAAAACAATTCAATTTTTTCAAAAGACCATTTTCATATCCTCGGTATTGGACTGGAACTAGCTTGAAACTGAGGCTAATGCGGGGAGTCTTTTCAAATGCGAATGATATTGCACCGCATGAGCCTCCATTGCAAGCTAGTTCCAGTCCAATACCGAGTATATGAACATATGGTCTGTCGAGGTCTCCAAATTTGACATACGTGGAGTAGCATAAGTTTACTGAGAGCATCAAGAAGTTTATTTTCGATTTTAATGAGTTTTTATCGGTTGGTATCGCTGTATCTTCTCAGTATCATCACCAACACTTTTTATATATTTTTTAAAACTTTAAAATATAATTCCTAGACTTAAATATGCATATTTGTTCAAATTTCTTTCTTATAGGCATGATTGCTCGAGTTAAAATAATTAACTGCTCTTACAGGTTCTCCAGTCTTTTCAAGTTGGCAAACACTTCTTCATGTAAAAATTCAATGGCGTTGTAAGCCAAATCCCTGAAAAGTGTAAACTCTAATAAGCCAACCTCAAAACGTTCGCTGACGTATGTCTTTTTTGCACCACGTTACATAGCCACATCGTATGCACTCATATGACTATTTCGTACAGTCCAGCTCGAACGAAACATTGCTAATTCAAGTAATCTTTCAGCTGCGTTTACATTTTTTTTCTTCCAATTAGGAATCATTTTAGATCAATTCCACCAACATAGCAGCTCGTGCACAAGATCATAGTACTTTTGCAAAGGCAATTAAAGAAAAGAAATGAAGTCCTAAAGATTTACTTAGGTGCATCCAATGAACCCTCGTGACCAAAACTACTACTATTGGCTCATTACAGCGATACCTTACCAGAGTAATGGTTTCTGTGAGATCACCCTGACTATAATGTCTGCAAGATTGTCAAATTTTCAAAGACTTACAGATCTAAAATCTTTGACAGTGTGGCAAACACTTCTCTGGGCAAAACTTTAATAGCCTTTTGAGTCAACTTCCTGTGAAAAAAGTATATTTCAACAATTATCACTTTTATCTGAATGCTTCGTTGGTATTTTTCTGTAAACTAATTTGTTGTGACGGATTGGAGACACCCCTCTGAAACTTTAAGTCGAAAGTTGAAAGTTCCGGCAGCGAGTTTACATTTTTGTGACCCTATCAAATCACTTGAAATTTGGTGCGTAAACTAAAGCGCCATAGTTGTACTTTTCAAACCGCCAATAATTAGACAAACTTATTTACTTCAATATGATATTTAGCTCAGAGAAAAGGTTAAAGCGTAGATTACAAACTGTGTGAATATGAAATCAAGCCAGGTTCTTTTTTGCTGTACTGGCCTGTTGAAAATGCTCAATTTTTGCACCAATTCCATCGGCCATCTTAGTTGGGTGAGCGTTATTTCGAAATGACCCCTATTTCAAAAAAAAAAGTGAACTCGCGGGAACTTTTAAAGCACAGTTTTGAAAAAAGATCACCAAAAGGGTCTTTTTGACGCATCAAAAGAAAATTCGAACTTTCGTTCTCGTCATCGGAATCTTCATATAAGTATACTAAGAACCTTGTACAATATTCTTCCTCACAGTTGTCACTTATATATCCCCACCAGTAACGGGTATATCACGAAATCACAACGCCACCAGCTCCCGGTTGGCTTAACAGCACTACACCGGTATCACAGGGGTCGGGAATTCGATTCCATTTGAAGCCTGAAATTGTCTTTTTCAACCCCTATAACGGGTCCTTTCCCTCCTTAGGGCAATGAGGGGAAGGGCCTTATCCTCAAGGTAGTTCCTTAATCACGATTTGTATTGAAAACTGCCTAAGTTGCGGTTGGTCTGTGGCCTTTAATGATCTGATATGTTTTTAAATCGTTCTCCCACAAATCAAATATATGTGTTTTATATGATTTATTCACTCGATCTTAATTGATAACATTTCTATTTAATTGATGCATTTTCAAAGGTGTAAGGATCATGGTCTTGGCTACACTGTTGTTTACTTACAGCCACAAAAGATTTTCCAGTGGTTCGAAAACTCTGTCAGGTAAAAATGTTATGGCGTTGGATGCCAATACCCTGTAATAAGACACCATTCAGTTGTAACTAAACTATGCTGCATTTGTGTTAAACTTGATTTACAGACTGACAGAGTTTAGGAAACGATTCGAAGCCTGGTTCAAACGATGCGTTCAATCCAAGAGTTGCATTTTTATTATTAATAGTAATGCGCTTGCAATATTTAAAGCCGTTGTATGGCTGCGAATGAGTTCTGTTCACAAGCCAAAGTCTGCAGATTTAATTTTAGTTGCTGTTTATTTTGCTATTTATAAATATGTTTACAAACTATTAGCGCGATCGTCTCTAGATCGTGCGGTCCTGGTGCAAGCCCTGGCCGGGGAAATTGTATTGTGTTCTTGGGCAAGACACTTTACTCTCACAATGCCTCTTTCTGCCCAGGTGAGTAAATGGGTACTGGTAAATTTAATGTTGGGGGTAACCCTGCGATGGACTAGCATCCCATCCAAGGGGAAGTAGAAATACTCCTGGTCACTTCATGTTACAGACACTGGAGATACGCACTGGCCTGACGGGCCACTTGGCTCGTACGCAGACTTCACCTTTTGACCTTTTTAAAGGACTACCTAAAGATACCTAAGACATGTCATCGGAATACAAAATGATCATAATTATACAGTCACCATTTCCTGAGTCTGCAAGTTAGGCTGACTTATTCAGTTCATGCATGCTAATAAGAAAGCTAACTTACAGATCATCTAGATTTGACAAGCTGGCAAAAACGCCTTCAGGCAGACCTTTAATAGCGTTTGAGTTCAAATATCTGTAAGAAGGCATCAGTTAAGGAGTAAACCAGGGCTACTAATGTTTGCAATTTTTAAGTTTAATTGGCAATTTTTTATCAGGAGAAACGTAAAAAAAGATTTTCTCATTCAAAAGCACCGAAGAAACAATTACACGCTTTGAAAGTTTGTTCTTCTAAGTCTTTTTTCTTTCCATAGCGTTACACTGTACATTGAAAGCATGTATTAGTTAATGATCTCCCTAAGCATATTTGGTACCCTCTTTGCTTTTCACTTATTATTTTAATGTGTCAGTTACACGCTTACAATATTCTTAGATCTGTCAGGCTGGCAAACACTTCGTCAGATAGAAATGTAATGGCGTTTGAAGATAAATACCTGTCAAAAGACCAATAAGCAAAGCGTTGAAAGTGATAAATTTGCTGCGTTGTCTTTCTTGCTTTATCCTACAGACTTAAAGGGGGTTTGGGGACGAAACTACAAGTAAAGGAAATCAACCCCATTCAGACCAAAGGTCGAATTCAAAAATTCGACAATCATGTCTGTTGAAAGATATGGTTGTAAGGGAAACATCAAGCTTGGGTTTTTTTAAATAATTTTCTTTTAACAAAATCTTTTCCCGATACATATCAAAGACCGGCTAAATCAAAGTTTAGCCGCTTATCAGTCTTATAAAAAGATGAAGGTTTTAAGTTAATGGTGGTGTATTGCAACCACTCCCATTTCCGCCCGATCTGATATCAGAATGATTATAAGTAGGTGGTGGTTGTTAAAGCTCTGCTATAAAAACAAGTCATGATCAATCGATCGATCGATCGATCAATCAATCAATCAATCAATCAATCAATCAATCAATCAATCAATCAATCAATCAATCAACCTTCTATTTTCACAGAATTAACTTACATCAGTATCAGAAAATAAAAGTTAGAAGAGAAATATATCTTACATAAAAAAATATGTGCGTGGTAACCAGAGAAGCCATTGGCTTTCGAGCTGGTTACCATCATGTTAAGGTAAATGCGAAGAACAAAAATATATTACTCAGGAATACATTGCTGAAAATACATTACAGAAATACAAGTGACTATTATTAACTATATTTTAAGTATTTAAGAGGGGCTGCTTATACTCCTTCTTAAAGGAATTGTATCGAACGTTTTATAGGCTAAAAGGACCTGATTCCCAGGTTTTTGATGCACAAAATTGGAATGCCGATTGTCCATATCTAGTTAATGTTTTTGGTCTATAGAAGTTTTGATTTAATGCATACCTCGTGTTGTGGTGATGGATTTCTGACACTGGTGTTAGCCGGAGCACCAGAGAAAACAGCTGAAATAATCTTTTTATCATTTTGAATTTTATGAGCAAAGAGTGGAAGCTTTATATTGAAGATATCATTTAGATCTAAAAACTCAAGTAAGATATAGTAAACTTCGGCATCCCCCCCCCCCCTATGAGCGAAGAACTTACCCCTTATGCATTGCTTTTGCTTAGTCCGTGTTATTGTGAGTTTTGCTTTGCGAGCAGCACCCCAGCTCATGATACCATAATTCAAGTAGGGGTAAACTAGAGTATGATATAATTGTTTGAGGACATTCAGATCAACATAGTTGCGCAGTTTACTGTCAAGACATGACAGTGAACAAGCTTACATTTTGCTTCACACATTTCTATACAGCTACGTTTCACTTACAGTTCTTCTAGCTTATTCATCTTGGCAAAAACTCCATCAGGTAGAAATGCGATAGCGTTTGACGATAGATCCCTATGAAAATGCAGCGTTGAGTAACTACTAACACTGTTTAGTCGCATCACTTCAACACTTGGTTTCGACTTTTTCGCTGTTCGTGGCTTCGTTCGGTAACACCGGAAAGTTCGAATTCGAGCTTCACGTGGACGTCCTGTCACTACTGAGTCGCAGAAAATAAGCCTGGAATTTGTAGGGTCCTCGGAGTTTCTTCACATAACTTACAAAAATATTATTTAACGACTGATTGAAAAAGTGTTTGACAAGCTAACTTTTGCATGTCAAAAACTCTGTCAAAAAGGAGAGACTAACTAGTTAATCATTTGTAAAACTAAATGACTCGTGCTTTTTTCACTTTGATGACACAAAAGGCTATAAATGCAATCATATCAGATCTATAGTTTTAAAGAGCGATAAACAAACAAACAAAATCATAACGAAAGACAATGATTTTTTCACTTACAATTCAACCAGATCGGCTAGGTTAGAGAACATTGTAAGTGGAAGATGAGAAAAGTTGCTTGAAGATACAAACCTGCAAGCACGCAGAAACAGTTTCTTAAAAACTCTGCAAAACGAGGTAGGGGTCAACAGAACTTGGGGATTGGTGAGGAGGGAGCAGTAAAACTGGTCAAATCACGACGTTTTATACATGAACACTTGAAAAATAGAACGACACAAGGATAGGATTTAAACTGCTAAAGTGCAAATGGAGCCCAATTCTTTAATGCAGCCGTTGTAATGTTTAAAGATCTTAAACGTTCGAGCAAGTTCTGAGAGTTAGTTTGAAAGTTGAGAAAATAAACTGACAGCTTTATGAATCGTGAAAGTTGATGGAGTTTATTTCAAAAACTGGTTTTCAAATCGCGCGGCCAAAACTCCCCGAAAAACTGGGCTACAAAAGAAGAGGTCTGAATTCCACGACTGGTGCATAAAGTTTGCAGGACTAAACTCCGGCTCGAGGCTTCGGTCAACCCAAAATTTCGTCGGATTTGCTTGGTAAACGTAGGTCACGTCGGTCAGTATTGCATCTAGTTTACATTTACCACACATTTAGCACTCCAAATTACCCAGTCGCAATTAATCTTGCACATAAAGTCATTTATTCTTACACTCCATCATCACTTTGGTTTATTTTCCCATCGCAATTTACGTAACTTTCTGTCTTCCTGGAAAAATAGTGAAATCCAAGATGGCGGATTTAAGGCGATTATGTTAAGTCCTCTGGTGTTGGAGCCAAATACTTATTTTGTAGAGCACGTTCAAGACTATCTACTACACACAAAACTTTTTTGATGTGTGCTATTATTACAAATAGGGGTGTCTTTGGTACGTATGGGTTGAAAAAAAAATAAAATAAAATAAAATAAAATAAAAAAAAAAAAATAAAATAAAATAAAATAAAATAAAATAAAATAAAATAAAATAAAATAAAATAAAATAAAATAAAATAAAAATGCGTTGGAAACATATCTTACACCGTGTGAGTCATCGTCGGAGCGCAATTAATAATGTGTACAGGGGATGTTCAGTCCGGGATCGTTATCAGATTTGATAACCATGTGACGTCACAACATGGCGGCCATTTCAAAAATCGGGAATTTTCGTATTCACTTCGCTTTGCTCGTTATTTGTTCGATTATACTCGGGTAATTTACCCATAACTCTATTCGATAAGTACCAGAAAGGAAGGAGCGTCGCGTTTTTCGAAGATGGCGGTTGAAAACCAGCGTAAACGCTACAAAATGCTACTCGTAAAGTGAAACAGCGCTTGCAATTTTGCATCCAAACCAGGTATGTTTTTCACGTTGTCATTAGATTTAAGTTACTTGCAGATTTTTGCGACAATCACAAAAAATATGTCGTTAATCTTCACGCCTTGCTCTTGGGATTTAACGTGTTTTTAGTGTTGTGCACGATCTGTGAAAAAAGTGCACGGGGGTATTTTGATTTGCGATGTGTTGTTCGTAACGGCGGCCATATTTACAGCTGTTATTGATGTGTTCCTAGGTATTGAGGTGGCGGATGCTGTTAGCCATAGAATTAAAATAGCAAATTTATGTCGATTTTGTGGCAAGACTGCGTCTTCAAATAAGAAGTCTGCAAGACCTAAAGAAAAATTCAAGCTTGAATTCGAACGACATGGTGTTAATGTTGAAGACGACAACGATTTCATTCATCCCCCTAATGTTTGCCCGACGTGTGTGGGGTATTTTTATCGCCTGAGACGGTCACCTTCCAGTCATGCCCTCGGGAAAATCCCAATTACTTGGGAGCCCCACAAGGACAGTGAATGCATGTGTACGAAGGACGGCAGGGGAAGGCCAAGCAAGAAGAGAAAGCGAGTAGATGTTGGAGATGATAGTGACACTGAAAGTGGAGAAGACGATGAAGACGAGGCTGAGAAAGATTCCTGCAACGTGTTCGGCAACATTTCGGAGAATCTACATCATCTAGACAAAGAACTGGCTCTAGTCTTGTGTGAAAACATTTGCTCTCAGTTTGGCCTACTTTTTATTGACCCTGAAAATATGTATTCATCAATGAGGGCAATTGACAGACAGTTAGTTTTGAAGTTGGTTGAAGTTATATTTTCCCTTGAGAGGGAGCAATTGAAAGTTGACAGTGGTGATCTTAGTCACAGGAACATTTCTGACTTATTAAAAGCAAATCCAGAATCTTGGCTTATGTCTAGAAATCCAGTCCTAAAAAGTGCGGTCAATGCCTTGAGTGACAGTAGAACGAAGCCAATCAAAAAAGTGATGGCAGTTGATCACATGCACAATTTAGCAAAGCCAAATTTCATAAGTCCCATTATGTTCGGAGCAAATCTGGTGATGTACTCAATTGCACGCAGCAAAATGGCAGTAGACATTTATGGAAAACTTCATCCAGGGGGCCAGTACAAGCTAATGAAATCATGGCTAAATGGGCTAACTATGGAAATCCCTGCTATGCCAGATAATGACATTTTGACTGCAATTGACAACGATCAGGTCCTTTTGAAAAAGTGGACTGTACGCAAGGATAATCGTGCTCAGATAAGCATTTTGACGAGTGTGTGTCATGCAGAGGTTGGCACCAGCAATGCAGTTTTACAAAGAGACGAGAAGCTTGCACCAAGGTAATGCAAATAACATGTATCACTCCTTACCACCTCCAAGCTTTGCTTTTTTGAAAACAGCTGGTCAAATATTTATTGTCTACTCTGGACATAATGAAAAAAATGCACCGCAAGTAGGGGCTGAAGAGTGGGTAGAATACCCTGTACTGTATGATGAAAAAGCACTCCGCTACATGTAGTTATAATTAAAGAAAAAAATATCTTTTAATTCATTACATTACTCAATATTTTTTTACATGTGCACTTGCAGACACCCACTGCATTGGATTGTTAGAAATACATGTAGAAGTGCTGCTTATTATTGGGTGACTTTATCTTACTTAATTTTAATTAAATCATTGACAGCAAATGGTCCAAGAGATTAGAGGAGGCAAAGGTTGATAGTTCAAAGAAACAGTGTCTCATTGATGATTGTTCTGCTACAACTGATGATGCATTGCTCTTGCGTAAAGAGGTAAATGATGGAAGACTGTAATAATAATAATAATACTTTATTCAAATACAGAGTACAAAGAGTATTTGAAAAGGAGGACCATGAGGTTATCCCTATTTAGGTCCCCTAACTAAAATTACAATCTAGAATTTAAAATTTTAAAATATCTATTACGTAAATAATTAACAATTCAGATGTACACATTATTTTAAACTTGAACTTGCAAAGCTTGGTTGACAATGATGAAGAATTGTGTCTATTGCAATGCCAAGAAGTTTTAGAACCTCGAAAAACTGCAAATTTTAATTTTTTAACACTTTATATTTCTTTTGTTTCAATGTTTCTGTGTTGTTTTATGTTCACTGCAATCTTGCCTGCATTTTATATGATAAGGTCACTGAAGTGACTGTCCTATGTTTAAAATTCTTTATCAGCGTCAAGCCTGATTTGTATGTTCATGTTTTATACAACAGGCTGTTCCCTAACACAAACCAAAAACTACTTCAGTTGGCTGTTTAATTTTCGGATGGTCACCTAGATTTTTTAGTCTGGGCTTTTGATTATTGAGGCTCTTTATGTAATGGTGCAATGCACAGTGCACAGTGTACAGTTTACAAAGACTATACCTGGCAACTGGGACCACAGTTAAATGTCTGTGATAGAGGCAGTCTGTAATAGGGGGAGTTATAAAAAGAAATACCGGTACTTCTTTGCCATAAAACTTCTGTCCTTAATTATGGGGTATAATTATAAGCAATGTGTCTGCAAACAGCAGTTTACTGTATTATTAAGGAGTTATCGCATAAAAATTAATATCCATGGACACACATTGTACACACTGGAGGGCTCAATAACTAAACCAATAGAACATTGTATTAAGGTTTAAATTCTAGTGCAAAATGGCTTGACATGGTGTTTTGTGCTTGATTCATCCAGTTTGCCCCCCCCCCTCCCTATATTCCTTTTACATTTTAGTTCACTCTCATTCCTCTTTAGTAAGATGTTTGAATATGATTTCAAATGTTTCTTAGTACTTGAAGTTAAGTGGTTGGCTTTGAAAAAACAAATTAATCTAAAGCCCTAATATTAATTATAATCATTTATTTTCTGAAAAAATCTAGAACAAGAAGATGATCCATGAAATCTTGCTCAAAGTTGTCAAAGAGCAAACAACCTCTGATGGCAGGTGGACAGATGACATCGACCTTAGGGTAGCAGAGATGCAGTCAAAAGAAGGAATGCGCGTCTGTCCAATGTGTGACACTAGTATGCCAAAGACAAAACGGAAGTGTGTAAATAAAGACTGTGGCGTCAATTTGAAAAGTGCAGAAAAACAAGCCAGCGGTACTGATGTCCTTGGGACTGCACTGATTGCCCCTGTCCGCACCTTTCAGCACCGGGTGCATGAGACCTCACTTGGTTTTCAAGTTCAAGAAAACGAGGCATTTGTTTACAAGAAGGAGGAGCTTTGGGAAACATATGATGAGTGGACTGATGTCCCCAGTAGACACCCTCCACATCCAATCAAGATGGAAACATCTGACCCTGTGTTTGTGAACCCCAATTCCTTTGACTCAGTCAAAGAATAGTAAAGAAATACGGTAGAATAATGCTGAAAAAAAAATATTGAAAAGCACTGCATTTAACGAATCCACCCACCCAACCCCTTAATCTGAATTTTACTGGTTGTGCCAAGTACCCTAAACCCAGATCGCGAAACTTCATCGTTCGCGTTTCATTTATTTTATTTTTTTATTTTGTCACTGAGGTAAACAGTGGAAGTATATAAAATAAACAACAGGGAGAAATCGGGCGAAGAGGCGTTTCAATTATGATTTGTTTAATATTAAAGTCATTAGACATATCAAAGCAAACACTCTGAAAAAGCGTCTGCCTTTTATTGGTCACAGAATTTAAATCCCGTTTTCCTTAACTAGCTTTACCACTTTTTGAACATTGCCTATTGCGCTGTATTACATGGTTCTAATTTTAATCACAATGTCCTGTTGAAATAGCCTCTTGCTATTATCTGATTTTGATAACATTTGATGAACAACATTGGTAAATAAACAAAATCTATCGGCGGCAGTTTGAGATTTCGGCGATGGAGTAAGACAGTTTCGTCATTTAGGCTGTATCATTCGGTTACTAAATTTGTCTCAAAGTCTTAACAATCATTAGCTAACGTTACGTTACTGTCAATCAACACTATATGTCAATCAATATCACATGATCATCAATCCAGTGCCACTATCTGAAACGTAGCAAAACCGTCTTCAGAGGAACAACCTCCTGACGCAACCGTCCAATTAGCATGAGGGACAAATGACCCTCCCCCTCCGGCGTGAAAAGCAAGACTCTTACCATTGACTTGAACACCACCACCAGAGTATCCTCCACCTCCCCCACAATTTCCACCACCGCCAAATCCGCCAGCACATCGGCTCTTCTTTTTTGTGCTGTACCCTCCTTGTCCCCCCGCGTTAAACGATTTGCTCCCATCATTCTCAATGCATGGCTTGTTACAGCTGGAACCAGCATAGCAGCGACCATTCGTGACGAGACCTCCTCCACCTCCAATCCCGACTAAGTTATCGAAGGACGCCTTCGATACACACACCTTTCCTCCCTTCCCTGGCTGCCCAGGATGTACGCTACCACTATACCCGGCTTGCCCATGATCACCATCAACATAATCAGCTGAGCCCCCGCCTCCGGCTACAGCCAGTGGGCTGCCATCGACCGTAAATACAATGAACGTGCCGCCGTCACCACCTCCTCCTTTTCCGTGTTGTCCCACCAAAACTGTCAACTTTGTTCCTTGCTGAAGGTGGACATTTCCTTGCACCTTAGCTCCTGTACCACCTTTGGTATCAAAGGCGCTGTGTCCTGCCCCCGAAGCGCCACACAATTCAAGGTGATACTGAGCCGTCACAGGGACGTTCCATGCTTGCAAGCCGTCTTGTACCAAAATCCCTTCCAATGACGTGCCTTGGTACTGCAGGTTGTTAATAGGTCCGAACCTACCGATCGCACCAAGAGTTGTAAAGTGGAAATAAATACCTAGGGGATAGAAATGAAAAAAAAAAAATCACTAAGAGATGTTAAAATTACCATTGCAATTATATATCTTCCTGAAGGCGGACTCCCAAGAGAAGTGTGTCCTTATTGATACAGTATAGACCATATATTTAGAAGAAGGTTAACAGCTTTTTTCAAATTTATACGAATATACAGTTTACCCAAGCACGAACGACCATCTCCAGCAAATCCTTCCTTACAAGTACAGTTATGTCCGCCAGCAGTGTTGGTGCAGTTTGCATTCACGTCACTGTCATGGTCTCCTTTCGTGCACTCATCGATATCTAAAAGAGAAATAATACTTGACACACAACGTTTAAAAGTTGACATTAGCTGGGGAACTCCAGTTTTCAGTTCTTTTTTTTAATTAAGCGTACCGACCACGTTAAATATATTGATTGATTAATTGATTGATTGACTGATTGATTGACTGAGTTCTGGCTTTGCTGTAAAGTCAATTTACCTGAGCACGAGCGACCATCTCCCGCAAATCCTTCTTTACAAGTACAGTTATGTCCGCCAACTGTGTTAGTGCAGTTTGCATTCACGTTGCAGTCATGGTTGCCGGTGATACATTCATCGACGTCTAGATAACAAACGGCAAAAAAATGGCAATGAGAAACTAAAAATGCTCTCATACTCAAAGAGTAAACGAGGAGTTTCAATTAATGTTACACAACAAAACGAAAGCTATATTCAAAACATTATACACGACTGGCATGAAAGATGATTGCCAGAAACCTTCTAAGTTCATGTCGCAATGAAGCAAAACTGCTGTTCCATTCCCGGTTGGATCAAGCCAATACTTGCTGCTAATGCTGCCTTTGCCTTCGCTCGCCTTTATTTCCGCACACGAATGCGCTAGGAGCTCCGGAATGGAACCCAGAGGAGCTTTGATCAAGAAAACAAATGATATTACAGGATGTACCAAGTATACAGTAGTTTATGTTATGATAATAAACTTTGTTTCTGTCGAACGAGGCTGATAATGAGCTGCCCGTGGAAATTTCATGTTCTAAAAAAACATTTATTTTTTTTCTTTTCAAGGTTGTTAACTAACACCAAACCCTCGGGAAAATAACATCTACCAGGCCGGGGAAATTTCAGTTAATATTGAACCAAGGAAGGCCGGCAACTGGAACTTTAATTTTACGTCCTTACTTTTGGTGGCCCTTTTAACCTTCTCTTAAGTCCCTAATTGGCGCCGAAGAAGTGAGCATTGGACGTCTGGTTGACGTCCGACTCTCACACTAGGGAACTATAAAAAAGCGAAATTCGTGATTGTCTAGGTCTGTATGGTACGCCAATGGCTCTAAGAACGTGCTTATGCAACGACGGCGTTCAATTCCTAATGGAAATACGAAAAATTAGTCGTCGTCGTCCACGTTCGCTAGACAACACAGAACTTGGTCATTTCACGTTGTTGCTTTGACGGCAAAGAAATGTACAAATTAAGATTTATAACGCACGTGCACAGCTATTGTTTTGCTCATGAAACCTTTTGTTTGGTGACGTTCTCGTTGCCGTCGTCGTCGTAGTTGCTTAATCTCCCTAATTACTTGCTTTTGCTAAAGCTTCGTAATGGTTTTGTACCTACCCCCGTTGCTCAAGCGTCGTAAGTAAACACGTGCCGGGTCTGAGCGGAAATATTCGGGTCTTGCCTCCTTGGTGCGGTTATTCAGTTCGCACGAATTTTCCCCCACCACGTAGTTATAGCTTTGACAGGTGAGTTCTCTTTCACAGCTGATGTCACACTCGTAAAAGGCTCCTACGGACAACTTTTTGAAGACGAATCCCTACAGAGCCATCCCATTTATGCTCCGTTCCTCTCTGCATTGTTCCCCAGCAGCTACGCAGTCCATGAAGAAGCCGGCGAAGAATAAGAAACATGAAACAGTCCACAGCATTTTCCTGGTCTATCGATTTGGGAGAGACTGACCCAGATATAAAATAATGAATTTAAGTGAGACATTCATAAAATTCAAACATCGTTCCGTTCGCAAAGCTTTAGGGGCTGGATACTAAGGCTTTCGTTTTTCGTGAACTCCCTTGCTTCAAGCGAATTGATTGGACTCGTAGATTTAACCGATTTTCACGAACCTCCGCCAAAATGTTCCTCGATAACTGTTGGGCTTAACTGGCATTTTAAATACTTCCTCACTTAGGCCCTTTCATGTGACGAAGATCGGAAACGCTTGACAAACTTTTGTAATCCGTCACCTGGTCATTAATATGGTACAGATTGTTTGGTCGTTCCCGCGAATACGAAGGCAGGCAATTTAGTGCAGCAAACATTGTCAGTTTTGCGTTTAAAGGCCTGCATGCGTGCGCTTACACATAGATTAAATCTTTAAAATAATTATCCCTTTTGATTCTACATTTTATTTGCTTTACTTTGTTGTATTATTATTATTATTATTATTATCATTATGTATTAGTTTTTTTTTCATAGTTTACTATGATTCTGTAAAAAGCAACACAAGTCGGAAATATTCTCTGTAAGAGTTCATCCTAGCACCTTACGTTTTCTGTATTCAGTTTAGCTTTGACCCTTGCACAAAAATCTCTCAAGCGCTAGGCTCTTTGTAGCTGAGAGATAAGACGATCCTTATGCTAAGACGATCCTTGCACCTATATCCTAGAAGTCGGAACAAAACACAAAAACAAAACAAAACAAACAAACATGGCGATGTCAAGACGGTCGAGAATTTCATCTTGTTTTTCTTCTCCACTTGGTAATAATAATAATAATAATAATAATAATAAATAAATATTTATATAGCGCCTATCCATGCCTGCTCTAGGCGCTGTACAATTCGCCAAAATGATCTGTACTAATCTTAATAATTAAAAATGTGCATTTAAGAAAGTAATAGAAAGTAAAAATCGCTAAGAATAATAAGATTTTGCTGGTAAAACATAAACGAAAAGTTGTCTCTTCCTAGGTGATAGGACCTTCCTCCCTCCATGTCACCAGCCCCTTACACTAACCCTTCTGCTGCCTACCTTTCGGTTTTCTTCTCCACGATTTTTGCGGCAGCACAAAAAAGGGATCGTAGATTCCTGCAGGTGTAATAAAATATCAAATATGGATCAAAAGATATGCATCACTTTCTCAATAAAGCTAGCTGTTAATTTTGGTCATTGACAGGATTACTCGCTAGTACCTCGTTGAAAGATAGCAGTTCCTCTAGATGTTGTGATAGTCTTGTATTGAACTGCTTCCAACGCAATCGCTCAGCCTTAAATGAGCATAACAGCTGGCACCAGCTGCAATAAACTGTTATAATGGAGCCTAAATGGTTTTTGCGTGCGGAAGTTTTTGAGAGACAGCGTGATCATAGACGGGATTTTGAATGGTTTTTTTTCCGTGGCGCCCATTGTCGCCTTTTCACTAAAACTTCAGGGCTCCGCAACTCATTGGTGGAACTGGGGTGAAAACGTGCTAGGAGCAAGAACACTACCTCTTGTTGACGTCCGTGGTTCTAAAACATCTGCACTTAAAAGGGAACTATCGTGAACATAACTCCGACAAGTAAAAACTTAAAAGACATACTTTGAGTCTTTGATTAATTGATTGATTGATTGACTGGCGGATTAATTGATTGAAACCTAAGTATCATACTGGTCTTGTGTTGTTAAAAATTACCATTTAAGAGTAAATGTCAGTAAAAATCAAAGATTATCGAAAAAATCGCGGACACGGCCAAAAGTCAATTTGGCTCATTTTTTGCCTGTAGGTAGCCTTATATAGTAAAGTAACGGAAATGGGGTTAGATGTTTGAAATATGCACTTTAACGGGAATAAACCGTTGAAAACTTTCGGCGGGTCAATTGCTCAAATTTCACCAAGCGCGATCCTGGAATTATGCACTTTTCGGGCAGTTGTCATACGAACAAAAATGTAACAGAAGGACTTTTCTAGTTATAGAAATATAGAGTTGGACTTGCTTTATCGAGACAAAGTGATGGTTTTTGTCTCGTGTTATTCCTGGAGGAGCTACGTCTCTGTTAAGAGACGACATCTTCGGCCTTCTGAAATTAAGGCAAAGGTGGCCTAGAATAGCTTGGCAAAAATACATGTGGTGGTGTCTCAAAGTTTACGATAACACTACCAAGAAGCCTTGAAAGATAGTTCTTTACGAGTTTGGTTTTATTTCTTTGGGACCTTTGACAATCAAAAGATGACCACCGGCCGTATTTCGGTTAAATACTATGACGCCATAATGAGATGCATAATAACAAAATTAAACGCGTTGTACACAAATAACTGTTTTGGTCAGTTATATCTTCACCGGCCGTTGAAATGACTAGAAAAATATTAAAATGTCTACAACTACACTTGGTTTTCATATACTGAGACAGGAGAAACAAATTTCGACTTTTCCTACCCTGTGAATCGCGCCATAATTCTGCATAATTCTGCACACAACAGGTTGAACAATTGAATTGCACACAACAGGTTAAATTTGCCACACAGCCGTCAGTCTACGTTTGCTTCGCATCCAGTGAACATGAATTCGAGCATTTGCATCCCTTCTGCGCCTTCTGCACTGGCCAGTTTCGAATATACTGAAAATCGTCAACACAAATTGCATGAGATGCCACAAGCAGTGGCGAGCTCGAGTGACTGAAATGCGATATGTAGAACTCTGCTGTCACGCAATGCCCTCTTAAAAATTGTCTACGCACCGCCTTTTATAATCAGCGGATCAGTTATTCGTGAAACGTACAGTGCTCAGTTACTTGGAAGTGCAGGTATACTCCTGGACTAATTGTGTGAGTCGTGCGATGTATGGCTTTTTCCTCTTCTGAGGTGAAATGTCAGAAATATCCAGCCCAAGGTCGATGCACATGTCTCTTAGCCTATCCACTCTTAAAGTTGTGAGTGTACGTTTTTGTGCAAGATGTTAAGATCGAAAGATACAATCGGATGCTGAAGAGCCACATCTCTCATCACATTTACACACACAGCAGATAGATGACTCTCAGCTTTGGCGGAAATTTCGTCCTCGTCGGCACTCTCCATGGCCACTTCTGAGACTTCACTAGCTTTTGCTTCGTTACTGGCGGCTGTAACTTCTAATCGCTTCTTTGCTGAAAGACGGCTAAAGAAGCCACTAATCTGCTGCGACCTAAGGACTTCATCAGGTTGAAATCGGCGTTCCCCCGCTTGATCTCTTGCTAAGCTCATTGCTTTCGAAACTTCCTGTGGATCGCTTTTCCGTCCACTTTGCTCCCCTTTTTGAAATTGGTCAGTTAAGAATTCGATCTGTTTCTTTGTAAAACGCACCTTTTTCTTAATTGTCTTCAGGGCCCAACCCACTGGAAGAGGCGGCAAGGCGTCACTCTTTGCTTGGACCGTAACTTGAACGCTTGGAATTCGACTGCATCCCTCCGTCAGCTTGGAAGAATATTCTCTTTTAGCTCTATCGTAGAGAGTTTCCTGTTCGAGCATCATTTGGTGTTTTCTAGTATCTAGGTGTGTCTGGAGGTTTGCAAAGTGACTGTATGCTTTTACACATCCTTCCTCTGGACACGGGAAAAGCATGTCATCTGGCTTATTTTGACCAATACTGCATCGATCTTGGTTTTCGTTTTCAGTTGAGAAATCTGCTTTGACAGAGCTTTGCTTGATATGTCGATGTCTCACAATCTTGAACGGCGGTGCGCCGCTTACATTCTGCGATGGGGATTCTAGGATTTCCAATTTTTCGGGCTGCTTCATGACTCCTTCGAACTTTGCCCGTGGCACGACTTTACCGGAACCCACACTGAATGCTCTCCACACTCGTACGCCAGTTTCATCGTACTCAAAATTGTTGAGTAAGCTTATGCCATCCCATTTAATATTAAAGGTGCTTGACGGCTTGGCAGCAACATAGCTTGCGTTCACTCCTGTGGTTCCTTGGCCAGATTCAATGGCTGTTTTGAGCTGTAAAGCGTTGATGACATCATTGCCTTCGTTTACGTACCTTCCAACGTCTCCTTTCATTGTTGCTGCTTTGCGATCACATCCCCCCTTTCCACCTTGAGGGTCCGAGAAGTCGTTTCTTTCAACATCCACTCCTACGACACTACCGACCAGCTTAGTTGAGATGATTGAATTTCCGCTGTGATAACAGCCAGCGTTATCTTGTTTGTAATAAGCCATTTCCAGGTCTGGAATTTCCTTTTTCAGGGTAGTGAGGCAGTCAAGCATTATCGAAGCCACAGTCACACTGTCTTGGGCGCAGCTTTGAAATACGTGAACAAGTGTCTGCGATTCAAAGTGCTCAGAACCCTCTGACCGTCTTATGGCAACGCTAATGTGCCATGGCAATCCTCGCTTCGCAAACCAATCTGACTGTGCCTCTCGATATTTTCGGGGCATATATTGTTCAATTGCGCTCTCGTCAGCAGAAGATCAAGCTGACATGCTGCATACTATCAAACAGGCAAGGGATGATATCATTAGCTGGAAAGCCCATCAGCTACTATCAGTCCACCAAGCTGAGGCAAAGCATTCAGTTTTAGCCAAACTCGACAGCCGATCGGTGCTGTTAGTCCAGGACTGGGCAATGAATTCATCTTCTATGGTACGCATGACTTCCTCTAACTCATAACAGAGGGGGACATCGGGGGGGGGGGGGAGGGGGGGGGGGTTCTGAACACCGCAACACCGCAACACCGCAAAAAAAGTTAACGACACCGCATCACCGCAAGAAAAGTCAACGAAACACCGTCACCGCAACTCATATTTTTAGCGCCATGATTCGTTCATCTACACTTACAATAATACTTTTACACCTCAACAATTTTCCACAAAATAAACACATCACAACGCTTTTCATTGCGCATGTGTCGATACTGCTGATGCCCGTAAATCAGTTTTCTTGCACTTGTGAAGAAACCTTGCGGGAAGCTAGGAAGTGGACGAAGAAAAAAGAGAGGAGCCTCGAGAGATGGCCTTTACGCCAGATCCCTCTTTTCTTTTACATGTACTTAGCTCACTTTTCTTGGGGTATAAACCCACAGACTGAAGCCTTGTCTTGACTGGAAGTATTGCTTTCCGGAGCTAGCTGCGTTTGCGTTCGATATCGATAATCGTTTGAAAAAATAGAAGGTCAAGAAAGTCGCAGGACCTGGGAGTGGGTAAAGACCGGTATCAGAATGACCTCTAGACGAAGCCGAATAGCAAAAGGACAAAAAAAAAGTAAACGTGTGTAATTTACTACATCACTTTCGCAAAGGCAACGCATAATTATAAAATATGCACCCACCTTGTAGTCGCCCTTCGGGAAACGAAGTTGCTGCTTAATTTCCCTCGCCCATTGCTGAGTCTTGCCACAGTCAACAAGCTTGTCTACGAGTTTCTCTAAATGATCAAATGCTTCCGCTCCTTGTGCTGAAAAGTTATCAAGTCCTTGCAGAGACTTGCCAACAGATGAAGAACACACGGCCAAAACTCTGTAGGGTTCTCTTACTCATAGGCTCAAAGTTGGTTTCACAGCAGTGTTGTTGATACTGCTGGACAGTGCGCTCTGGTATCATTGTTCTGATCACACTGGGTGTTTTTATGATCTCGCCAGTTGACAATTTCAGAAGTTTTTCCCCAAAAGGAACATCTTGAGTTACGTGTGGACTCGTTATGAAAGTAACAAAATGTTCTAATTTTACAGGTTCAATCCTCATTCTCTTTTTCTCCTGGTTTGGAAGAGGAGCAGCTCTTCCATGTAACAGCCTGTGGCGTCGGGCAATGTTGTAGCGATAGCTAGTAACGGTTGGAATAAACTCTCTCATCTCCTTAAGGGATAACTTATCTGCCATCAAAGAGAGTATTTGCCGTCTGGTGCTCCAATGTTGCGCGTTCAAGTAGCTCTCTGTAAATGCACTAAGAAGCTCTGTCTCTTTTTCACTTCTGCCTTCGACCACAACCTGACTCTCTCTGCTTACAGCATGACGATCACAAAGCTCCGTCCACAGTTCTTGCGAATTTTCAGGTGCCAGGACATCAAGCATTGCAGATATACATTGTTGCGCTTTCCGTAGGTATCTGCGTTTAGTACGCTCGTGCGCTGTATTCCACGGCACTGATAACGTGTGACGTACTGGACTGATGTCTCGAAGCTGTAAGAAGCGATTAAGCTGCACCTGGGACTCGTTGTCTAGACTGGAGCCTTCATCACTCTCTTCGGAATCTTCTTGCGGAAAAAAAGGCTCTGCTGTCTGGATGTGGAACCTTCTGGCAGTGATTCATCACCAACAGTTACAGGACAAGTGATGGCAGGAATATCAAAGTCACTCGCTTGTTCATCAACCTGACAAACAAGTAAACACGTTGCTTTGGATGGCTTCAACCGTGTGCAAGCGATCAACCGTGTGCAAGCGCAGGGTGTCGTGTATAAAAGCGCAAGTCGCATGCGAGCTGGAAAGTAATAGTCGATAATTAATTTAATTGACTGGTAACCTATCCTGATATCTTTATCCAGTTACTACTCAGAGACACTTGCAAGCAAAGTCCATAATCTTCCTCTAAGGGAAAATCTTCAAATGAAATGTTCAGCGCTTTGCCTTGTGGGATAGGAATGGAATACATACAGTACAGATCACTTGGGTAATTGTTTGGATATCCGGGACTTTTCAACGAGTTGTTTACCACAGAACCACATCCTGTCGGAGAAAAATATGTATTTGTTTAAAAAAGTGAAATGTTAAAAAAAGTGTTATAAATGTTCAACGTTTATAGTGGTCAATGCGCTTAGCGACACCTAGAGAGTTTTCAGGCATGCCACTTAAACTGAAAGAAACAAATAGCAGATAAACATAATATCTTTGTCAGCATTTGCAATTTGCCTTGCAGTAAACTCCACTATTTCATGTGTTTGCCTTTACTCACATTTTTCTGAGCAATCGTTTAGAACTAACGAAAAAATGAAATGTTATTTGAAGTACTGTCTTCTTATTACCTTGTACAGCGATGGCGTTGTCCTGTTCACGCCATGTCAACACGAGTACGAGAAGAAACCAAAGCATGTTCACGGAGTGAACTGATTTTTGCTCCTTTAGTACAGATTTGCCAAACTTTATTCTTGAAGGATGTGGATGAATATATTAGTTCTGAAAATAGGAAAAAAAGATTTAAAAAAAGCCCTAGCTATAAAACGCTGGTGTTGATACGGATGACTAAAAGTTTTATAGAACATTTCAAAATTAACGAAAACACAGAACGTTTCGCTCGGCTTATACATCTCAGGTGTTTTAATAATTTGTCATCCTTGTCAGGCCATGAATGTGTTTGGTTGTCAAGGGGAAGGATCGCAAAAAAATGAAGATCATTACACAAAAAATTTACAGTGATGGCCTAGGAAGAATTGACGTAAATCCTTACAGCTTATACTTCTAAAACCGGTTGAAGACGATCTTTGTCTAATATATGCCCTGAACTAAGCCAGTAGTGCCTGTTTGACTGGGAAGAAAACGTAGGTTACAATATGGTATTTTTATTTCAGCTGAAACTGGCCATAGCCTTGCCTAAACTGCGTATACACTACTCAATGTACTGTTTAGAATTTACATGATATTCCGTGAAAAAAAAATCAAAAGTTAATAAAATACAATAAAACAAAAGAAAAGAACAACAACAACAAAACCCGAATACCTCAAATATGTCGATGCAGGCTTTATCAAGTGACAGTATTTGAACTAAAACATACGTTTTTGTGATAACGTTGGAGCCCGCTAAATCACCCAGGAACTAGCAGAGTTTTTGTTTGGGTAAAAACAAAATGGTTATTATTATAGGGTTGACTTCCACTGTGTTTCAAAGCAATTAATTCTGCTTTGAAAGAGAAAAAAGGAAAATTTCATCGTATCTTTCGGTATTTTTCTATTTGTACTGCATATCAACAGCACTTCCTCAAGTTATAAATTTATTTGTGGCGAGGCGTGCTGAAACTAGCAGAAAACGAAGCTGGAACGAATCATGTAAAAGTGATTTAGTTCAATATTTTTTAAAGTTTATTTTTATACACATGTTAAACCTGATTTTGAGCCCCCAGTAGCTGTTTTCGCTTAATTTCTACATCTCTTAAATTCATTCGAAAGGTATCAATATTATCCCATAGTAAAGACTGTAAACATTTCAGTTGTGGGACAATTGACAAGAAAGTCTCCTCGATTGGTTCTTTGTGTTTTTTAGTGTCTCCTGATAAGATCCATTTAACTGATGGCACCTGTTTCACAATTCCAGCGGAACCTACTTAAAAACTGCCTTCTTCAGCAGTGACCCAGCAATCAAATCTTAGAAGTATACACTCAGTGTTGAGATTTTGATAAATAAATCTATCTTCAGTTGACAAAGTTCCTGCTCTGGAACAGACTTAGTGTTTGGCACATAAAATCATTACTATGTATGAGAGAAGAAAGGGTCAATAAATGTTTGACTTAGGTCAGATATTTGCTTCAGGCTGAACTGATTTAGGCTCCCATCTTGGCAAATCTAAACAAATGAGCTCACGCCATTGTGTAAAGAAATACGGTTCCGTCATGTGCATTGTAAGCTTATGTTACAAGCTGACATCAATTGCAGTGGGGTCTATATGGCTGAATTTTTTGTATAGAAGTGAGCGGGAATGTACCTTTGACAGATGTTGCTCCTGAAAGACCACTGTAGACCTTCGTGTCCTCAGTGAATTAAATCTATGGCTTGCTAACCATTTTGCCGCAATGGAACCAAAGTTTGAAGCTGAAACTCTCCTCATTTGTTAGGGAGTAAGAGTTTCGAAAGACAAAAATAACAAAGTGTATTTACCGGAACTAATAAAGCAAACAGTTGGCAAATTAGGAGATAATAGCTGAAGAGCGGAAAGCTATTCGCCTCCTGGTTGAGATGAAAATCTATTTTGAATTTTCACATTGAATATCATTGCAAGGATTGATTTTTTTCACGTTTTGTAAATTGCATGTTTTTTTTCTCGCGTGTGCAGTGAAAATCACTTTTCATTTTCTAAGGGCCGGATTTGACAGAAGTAATGTTTCGAGGAAAAACAAAAGTTCCACGTTTACGTTTAGTTAAAGTTTACGCTTTACCAAGAACAC
Organism: Orbicella faveolata; assembly: GCF_042242905.1. Classification (NCBI taxonomy): domain Eukaryota; kingdom Metazoa; phylum Cnidaria; class Anthozoa; order Scleractinia; family Merulinidae; genus Orbicella; species Orbicella faveolata. The sequence continues at coordinate 6,650,540 of NW_028301539.1, read as the reverse complement.
AATGTTATAACTCACAGTAAAATATAAATCGAATACCAAGAAAATCCAAAACACTTGTACCGGTGTCAGTAATAAATTAAGAAACAATACTTAGCTCTAGCCAGAATCTAACAGTTACCTTTTAAACTCGATTGAAGAGTGAAAAAAGTGAGACTACCTAAGCTGTTGTTTGTTGTAAGGGTTTTGTGATTTGCTACAACAACGTGGGGACAAAGACTGACTGATTTTAATGTCCTCGCTCTTAACATATATATGAAAAAAGATTTAGCAAAATTGGGCAAACTTTGTGATTTTTCCTCAAAATAATCCAAGAAAACATCCACGCAACGCGCGAGTAACATGCGCGGACAACTTACGCGTGACTGGCATTATTAAGAGCCAGTGCCCACAACTATGGACCAAACAACGGCACAAGTCGAAAAATCGATTTTGCTCATTTTTTGCCCATAAATTGGCCCTAGCTAGTAAACAAACGGACCATAGTTAGTTTCTGCTAATGCAGCCTTTTGAGGGAGAAATTTGCGAAAAACGATTTTTTTC